>NC_140961.1:101574460-101591960 GCF_056783735.1 Eptatretus burgeri | reverse complement strand
ACCAGGCGTTTGTGAGAGGTCGCCAAGGAACACTCACTGTCCAGTAAGCACTTAATCGTGGAAATCTGGAATGCCATTATCCGACTTGGGATATGCATTAGATTTGGACCACCTGCATTTCGGGGTCTGCAGACCATGTCTGGGCCCAGCCAATGGTGGCCACCCCAGAAAAAAAAAATCAGTCAGAATCCTCTGAATGCCCGTGACCAAGTATCTATGAGGTTCAAGTGGGATACCTTTATGCCAAATAAATGGTACCACCAGGTTGTTTATGATTGACACCTGTGTATTAAATGAGAGAAGTTGGTCCAATCTTTTCCACCTTGCCAGTTTCAATTTAATTTTTTCCAGGAAGTTCACCCATTTTTTTGTTCATATGCTTCAATTCCTAGAAATAAGCCTAAATATTTAGACCCCTCACTACTCCACTGTATTCCTCCTGGTAAAACAGGGAGGGACGAGGAAGGCGATCTGGGGCCCACCAAAAAAGCTACACTTTTTTCCAATTTATCTTTGCAGTAGAAGCGAGCTCAAACTGGGTAAGGCAACGAGAGACCTCAGAAACATCTTTTTGATTTGCAAGAGCAACACAAATATCATCAGCATAAGCTGAAACAACTACTTTGGAGTTTTGTGAAAGAGGGACTCCTAACACTGAGTTCCAGAGTGAAGCTAATAAAGCTTCAACAGATATATTCTAGACCATGCCTGATAGCGCACAGCCCTGGCAGATGCCTCGCTGAAAGGGGAAAGGGTGACAAAGATTATTATTTACCTTCAGTAGACAAGATGCATTTTTGTTCAATAACTTAACATAAGAAATAAATCTTCCCCTGAATCCTGTTCTCCTTAATACATCACACAAAAGAGAATTGTCAATACTGTCAAAAGCTTTTTCTTGATCTAAAAGTAATAAACCAAAACCAGGAGATGTAGTTCGACTGCGACTGATCAAGTCTCTTACCAAAAAAATATTATCATATATGGAACGTTCTGGAATACAGTATGACTGATAAGTGTCAATCAAGAAAGAGATGAATGACTTCCTTCAGACGGGTTGCAAGTGCTTTTGACAAGATTTTATAGCCTGTGTTGAGGAGTGACACAGGCTGCCAATTTGCGGTCTCATGCAGGTTTCCTTTCTTCGGAAGGAGACACAAAACTGCGCTCCGGCAACTCAGTGGCAATTCACCTTGAACAACACTCTCATGAAAGACCTCAAGAAGAGTAGGGCCTAGAATGTCCCAGAAAGCCTTATAAAATTCAGCCGGAAGGCCGTCAAGTCCAGGGGCTTTCCCATCTTTGCTATCCTTAAGCGCAGCAGTGAGTTCTCCACGAGAAATGCCAGGCTCAAGCAATTGTTGGTCTTAAGACAGAGAAGGGAGCAGTTCACGCATCACATTCCTGTTCTCCTCATGCACAGTTCTCATTGCAAAGAGTTTAGAAAAATAGTCCTGTAGTTCATGCTTAATATCACTCTGGGAGGTCAACAAATCACAACCAAACGAGCGCAAAGCATGGATTTGTTGAGACTGCTTGACCATTTTTTCCAAATTGAAGAACCCTTTGTTTGGTGTGTCAAGTTGGATTTTTTTCTCGTTCCGCAGTCAGACGAATGTGCCAGTCGCCCGCTCTTTCACCATTTCAGCCAGAGGGGTCCTTTACTCCGACAACTGCTGGACATTCGCGCTAGACAATCCAGCTTTCTGCTCACAGATAAGTATGTCGTTTTTAGCTCGCCTGTTCAAAGAACAGAGAGCTATAGCGATACCCCTGGCGTGAGCATGAGCGTGAAAATGTTAAATTTTTTGTATTACGGAAAAACTCCTCGACGGATTTCAACAAAACGTTGTGGGGGGGGTTAGGTATGGTCCAAGGATCATGCCATTACATTTTGGACTTGGTCTCCCCCCCCCCCCAAAAAAAAAAAAAATTGTTCGAGAATTTTTTATTTTTTTTGCATTTCTACATGTTTTAAATGATTTCCAAACCCCCCTCTCCATCCCCCCCAAAAAAAAGTTGGAGACTAGAACGATAACTGTCAGCACTGTTGACATTATATTTAATGAATAAGATACAGTGGTGCCTCTACTTACGAATGTCTCTACATATGAATGTTTCAGGTTACGAAGCGCCTGAACGGGAAAATATTGCCTCTAGTTACGAAGGCGTTTCAGGATACGAAGTCAAAAATACAGTACAGTACGCGCTGCTTTTCGCTGCTCCCAGAGTTTCCCGAACGTAAACAAACTTGTAGCTGCTCTGCCATTAGCTATTGCCTAAAATCTGCCTGGCAACCCTTTGCGTATGCGTGTATCCCAGCATGCTCTTCGTGTCCCCGTCCCGCTCTGTATATATAGTTATACTGTATACAGTCTATGGTCCCGCTACGAAGTGCTCGGACAGTGTTACAGTACAGTACGCATGTGGATTACAGTAACTTTTATTCACAATGGACCCCAAGAAAGCAATGAAGAAAAGTGGACAAGGAGAAAAGAAGAAGAGAGTTTTTCTGGCCATACAAACAAAGCAAGAGATAATAGAAAGGTATGAAAAGGGGATGCGTTTGATTGATCTCGCAAAAGAATATGGCCGTAATATATCTACGATCGGCACGATAATAAAACAAAAGGAAGCCCTAAAAGCTACGGCTCCTTCCAAAGGCCTCTCTGTCATTTCCAAGAGGAGGTCGGCAGTGAACGATGAGATGGAGAGGTTGTTACTCGTGTGGATAAAGGAGAAAGAGATCGCTGGTGACACAGTGACAGAGGCCATAATTTGCGCAAAGGCAACCGCCATCTTCACTGACCTCGTGAAGGAGGATACAGGCGAGGGAAATTCGGTGCAAGGACTACACCAGGAGTTTAAGGCATCGCGTGGATGGTTCGAGAAGTTTAAAAGGAGGACTGGACTTCACTCTGTTCTTCGCCATGGCGAAATTATTTCGCTGGGAAAGGGCATGGGTCTTGAGGTGGATGACGAGGACATCAACGAGCTGATTCAGGAGCACAACGAGGAGCTTTCGACGAAGGAGCTGCAGGAATTGGAGGTGATGCAACACACCGCGGTGCAGGAGCAGTTCAAAGAGGACGAGGAGGAGGAGGAGGAGGCAGCCATTATTCCATCAGCCCAAATCAAAGACATTTTAGGAAAATTCCATGAAGTCTCGGAATTTGTTGAAAAGAATCACCCGGAAAAAGTGTTCACAAGTCGGGCTATCGCGCACTATGACGATGTCTGCCTCGCGCATTTCCGACGGATTGTTAAAAGCCGGCAAAAGCAGACGTCATTGGATCAATTCTTCACGAAACGCGAGGCAAAAAACACTGCTGATAAGGACTAGTAAAGAAAGAGGCCAAAAAGTAACGAGAATAGCAGTTAAAAGGTAAATGAATATTTTTATTATTTCCTTTATTCTTTGTTTTTTTACATTATGTGCCTCTCGTTTTATGTTTATTGTGCGGTAATCTAATTTCAACATGTATTTGTTTCATGTTCTGATGCATTTTTATGATTTATTAAAAAAAATGTCCGAATTTTGCGGGGCTTGGAACGGATTAGCGCATTTACATTCAAAAGGCGTCTCTACTTACGAAGGTTTCAGGTTACGAAACTACTCCCAGAACGAATTAAATTCGTAAGTAGAGGTACTACTGTATAAGGTTCACTTGAGTGACCCAGCAGTAGTGGTGGAGGTTTTGCACTCTCCCGAGTGCTCCCCCTCTAGTTTCCTTTCTAATGTTTTTATCTACCACACTATTTTTTATACGCCCGATATATATATATATATATATATATATATATACAGTCAAAGCTCGTTACTATGCCACCCGTCGGGACCGAGCAAAAGTGGCATAGTAGCGAGAGTGGCATAGTAACGAGATTTTGTAAAAAACGGCCTTATTTTCTCAAGTTACCCATCTGTAGTTAATCTTTAGACAAAATTTATTCCAGCAAGTAAAAGGCACGACTGTTGTATAAGCTAAGCGAACGGAGAACATACACACACTAACAGAGTTCACACACTAACATATGGCATGGCGAGAAATTCACGACACACAAAGCGTTCAAGAATCGTCGGCTGGCGCATCTTCTTTCGGCGGATCTCGTGCATCTCGTTGTCTAGCCGATCGCACGCTTGCATCACACCGGGCTTCCCACTTCTCTGCTGCATGAACTTCCGGATGGTGCTACAAGCGCGCTGGGCTTCCTCGAACGGAACGATTTCCTCCTCGACAGTTACCTCGTCATCTTCGCTTTCCACCGGCTCCTCACTGCACAGAATCTCCTCCGCAATCTCCTCCAGCGTGAAATACCCGCCAGTCGCGAGGCGCTCGTCGGCTTCGAGAAAGTCAGACAGCTCGATCTCCTCGTTCTCGTGCATCCTTTCCTCGGCAGGCAGAGCTTCCCAGATGTCGGGCAGCTCCGCATCCTGTGGCTCAATTTGGATCTCCTCTTCGATGAACTTGGCCTTCGCGAAACAGTTCCTGATCGTCGACTTGCCGACCTGCTCCCAAGCACGCCGGGCGACGTGTAGAGCATCGAGCAACGTGAACTTGAACTCCTTTCCCTCATCTATGGCCTCAAGCCGGCGGCATAGCAGGAGCTTTTTGTAGTGGCGCTTGAGGTTCTCTACGATTCCCTGATCCATTGGTTGCGAATTGGCTGTCATGTTGGGTGGGAAGAAGACCAGTTGGATATTGTTCAGCTCGAGCTCGGGAGGGTGGCCAGAGAAGTTATCGAGACAGACCAGCACTCTGCGTCCCTGCTGGCCGAGTCGTCCGTCCCACACACGCAACATCTCCTCGAAAAGCTCCGCCGTCATCCACGCCTTCGAGTTCGCCTTGTACTTGACCGGGATCTCTTTGTTCTTGAAGTCACGGGGTTTCTTGGAATTGCCAATCACCAGAAGAGGGAACTTCTCGCTGCCGCTCATGTTTGCCCCAACCAGAAGAGTGATCCTTTGCTTGCTTTTCTTTCCTCCAATACACCGCTCTCCCCTGAAAGCCATGGTCTTGTACGGAAGTGGCTGCCAGAAGAGTGGAGTCACGACCAGGATGAAGACGTCGTCGTCTGCGGAGAACTGCCCGAGTAAGGGCCGGAGAACCTGTTGTTGCCACACAAGAAGGGATTGCGAATCCACCGCTTCAGCTTCGCCCTGCACTGTCTTGAACGTGATGCCATGGCGCTTCTTGAAATTGCCCAACCAACCGTCGCTCGCCATGAAGTCTGTGATGTGCATCAGCTCGGCCAGTTTCATCGCCTTCTCCTTGATCAGATCGCCGCTGACAGGCACATTCTGTCCTCTTGATTGCTTCAGCCACATGAGCACTCCCTCATCAAGCTTTGGGTCATGAGCCTGCGTCAACTTCATGCGCTTCGATGGAAATCCAGCTTTGATTGCAGCCTCGATTGCATCCTTCTTGCTGAGAATGCCCTTCACGGTGGTTCTCTTCACTTCGACACCCCATTTCTTGCTAATCTCCCTGGCCAACTTGGACTGATTCGGCTCCTTCTTCGCGGCATCGATGATCTCCTTCTTCTCCTTCAGCGTAAAGTCGGTTCGCTTGCGTTTCTGAGCTGACATTATGGGCTGAATTTGAAAAAAAATGATGTCACTGTTGTACGTGTGCCTGCGTGTCTGTGTGTGTGCTCGCGCTTTTTTGTGTCTCGTTGTGCGTGTTGTGATTGGCTTGTTGTGGCTGGCATCGGGGAGAAGAATCGCGTGTTTTGACACAGTCTGACTATGCGCGTACGTATTGAGTTATGTTGTGCGCAGCTGGACTGTAGTTCGTCGCTTCGCCTTTGGACATGAGTGTGATAATCGAGCACTGCGCAATACAGACTTTTTCACGACTCGTGCCTTTTAACAGTCACACAGTAGTGGCATGGTAGCGAGAGTAGGGGGTGGCATATTAAATTTATTTTGTCTTGAATTTTGTCGGGACTGAGCAAAAGTGGTATAATAGCGAGAGTGGCATAGAAGCGAGGTGGCATAGTAACGAGCTTTGACTGTATATATATATATATATATATATATATATATATATATATATATATATATATATATATATATATATATATATATATATGTACTAGTAAAGGTGCCCGTCTTCGACGGGCATCACTGGCAACATATGGTAAAAGACAGATAGCATGAATATTTTAAACCATATATTATATCATTTTTATCCATTGATTATCATTCAGGTTTTCCCCTTCGACTGTCCCGCAGTAGCTCCACTTCGATGACATTACCACGTAGTTTAGTGACTACACAACGTGTACCATTCGTGAGTTCCGGAGGATCCATAGAGCGCATTAAAATTACAGGGCACCCTACTTTAAAGTGATCCAAAAGGCCGGATCAGTTCCATCTACATATTCATATCTTGTAGATTTTAGCTGGCCGTATCAGTTTCGTCTGCATATTCATATCATGTAGATTTTAGTTGATTCAGAAACTGGTAACAGCATGTCGATCGGATGGTTCTGTGATTTTCTACGGTAGTAAACAGAAGTACGATTTAAGCCTGTACGCCACTATGCGGAGACCCGAGGACCTAATATTTCACAACAAACTAAAAACTCACAAAATTTGAAGATATTTTAAATAAACAATTTATTATAATATCAATTAAATATCATTTTTATCCATCGATAATATGAATTTTTCTGTTCAGCTATAGTTGTTCTCCTGGGATCTGCGCATCCATCCACGATCTATGTTCTAATGAAGTGCAGGAGGAATAATAAAAACAGCACCGTGCGGGAGTGTAGGTAACCTCTCCAAAGCTCTCGGAAAGCCTTAAAATGTATCACGATCGGTTTGATTGTGAACAGATATATGGACGGACGGACATACATCTCGGACAAAACCGAGACCGGTTTTATTAGGTCATCATGAAGGTACCGCTTGATATTACGCATTGAAATAGAGATATGAATACTCAAGTGAGTTTATTATATGTCTATGATTGATAGCTTATTAACAGCTCAATAACATGAGCAATTTACTCTGGCGTATAGTGAATAATAATAACATACTCCACAAAAGGTTTTATGAACTCATCTTCGTGGTCCTCTAAAAAAATGGGAAACATTTTTATTTCTTTTTTGTGCAATAATTCCTCGCATTTTGCAAATGGAGAACATGAACTGTTTAACTACCATTATCATCAAAACGAATTTTGAGAGGCCTCTTAAGGAAGACAATAATATCATTACTATATATGTCAAAGCTTGTTTCATTTCATGCAGAAACAAAAATCTGATGGTGGAACAAAAAAAAGGTGCATGCCGAAATAAATATATATATATATATATATATATATATATATATATATATATATATATATATATATATATATATTATATATATATATATATATATATATATATATATATATATATATATATATATAGGGGCATATTATGTGATACCGGTCGTCCATCCGTCCGTTCCTGTCCCCACTCTAACTCCCAAAGTTTTCAAAATTCACGTTTCATATTTGGTACCTCGGTACAGACTGTGGAGACGGTGTGTCATGACATACGTTAGTCATCTAAAGTGGTTGTCATGGCAACCAGGATGCTGTTTTCCATCCGTTCCTGTCCGCACTCTAACTCCCAACACTACATATTACTTTCTTTTCGATGCATTTCTCATGGCAAGGCAAGTACCATAAAATTCGGGCCATTGAGCGCATCATTATATAAGCCGCATCCCCTACATTTTAAAAAATCTGGAATTTAAACGCACACAAGCCGCACTGGTTTATAAGCCACAAATGTTGCAAAAAAAAGCCAAGCGCAAAAACGTCCGAAAATTAGCCACAAAAAGTGATCGATCTTGCTTTGAGTCTAATCTGAACAGTAGAAACACCCCGACCATCCATGACATTGGCATTTCCTACCTCTGAAAGCCTTTGTTGACTTTTTGCAGCGAGACAGTTCGCCCCTCTGTGAGTTTTGAATTCTCGTGTGGACCTCTTGTTTCTTCATTCCGTACTCTTACCAAATCAATACCTCTCTAAATATATTCTGAGGTCGCAAACTCATCACTGAAGAAAGCAGGGAAACACACAAACAGCCGCGGTGATCAGGGAAGACACTTGGAGTGTGGATTGAACTTTTTCTAGCTCAGTTGTGGTTTACCTCGTTCATTCTACGTTTTTCAAGTTTCGGTTAACAATGCAAGGTAATAAACGTAAAGATAAATACCATATAGATAAATAACGACGTCGATCCAAGTAAGAAGAATAACCTCTCTGCGATGAGTCAGGAAAATTAATTGACTTTCTGCAGGAAGAGGACTTTTACAGTGACTGTTTAATTCACGAAGAGTCAAAACCAGTTTTGAAACCTAATGTGAATCTAAACATAGACTGGAGACTGACGACAACAACTTGATTTAGCCTAAACGCATCATCGGGAAAACCCGCAACATCAGAAGATTTTGTCTTGTTCATGTATTCATTTTTTTTTCCTTTCTGTTTTTATCTACCACACTATTTTTTACTGATTACAATATACAAATACATATATTGCTTTAAAATTATTTGGATCAGACTTCACTGCAATGCTTTAAAAAAATATTATTAGACTAGTCTTTTAAAAACGATAAATGTATAAACAGGCGAGCATTAGGTGGCTTTGACACCAACTCTGGTTTAAAGCAGATATCACACCAAAAGCATTGTATGTGCTGTAAGAGCAGTGTTGTTGGCAAAAACATTTGATTTGGGACTTTGTGCAATCCCACCATAATCGTAAGTTCAAGTTTGAACCCTTTTGCGACTCACATTTTTCCCATACCATTTTAAAAGCTTCTATAAAGTGTTTACTTTGTAGAAGTTTCACATTAATGGTCCAATATGCACTTCCACAGACATGATGAGTAAAGCCACACACCATAACAATCATGTGATGGTCGGAAAAACCAGGCAGCCTGATATAAGAGTTCTTAACAATATTTACCATTTCATGATTAACACAAGAACTACGTTGTCGATGGCACACCATCGCATATTCCCACACGCACTGCTTTGTCCCATTAACGAGAGGTGAAATTTTATCTTGCAAAATGGATTGACTATTCTTTTCAATTTGATGTGTTTTATGACCAAAGACTTAGTATGTTTACTAAATCATGTCATTGCAAGCATGTCAACATTTCATGAAACATTAATTTAACACTGTCCAGCAATATAGAACTGTGCATCAATTTAATCATAGGAATGTACTGTGTATAATATTAATTATAATTATTCATAATCAATTCGATAAATACAGTAAAACCTGTGACTTTGTCACTCATGGGGGCCACATAAATCAGTTCTTTATAAAAGAATTTACCATGTACAATGATAATTACTTTAAAAAATTATCGACCCCCATTACCCCAACCCCTTTGGCCCGGCCCCTAGGGGTCATATCAAAAATCTGAAAGTGTTGTGCACTTCCCCATACATATATCTACTACGTCCCAAAGTTTAAAGTTCCTATTTCAAACGGTGTAGGAAGAGTTACAGGATAAGACAGATGGACAGACGGACGTAATCACAATACCATCATGTGCCACTTAACGACGGGGTTACCTTCTGAGAAAAGCGTCGTTAAGGCCTAAGTCACATTTGCCACGGCGGCCGTGGGGTCTCCAAAATCTACAGCCATTAGCAATTATACGGCGGCCGCAGTATTTCCACGGTCACACAATGTAGCAGTCACATATGTTTTTATTTTTCGGGGAGCCGCATGGCGTATTTAGAAATTGTGGAGACCAAAAACGTGGGGTTGCCGTACGGTCTTTGATTTGATGTCACACGGTGACCTTAAGGGGGCCCTGCGGCAGCCATAGAATTTTCAAGGCAGACGCAAGGTATCCTCAAGGTGCCCGCAAGGCGACCGCAGGGGGGCCCTAAGGCGAATGTGCGGCCAGACGAGTGGGTTCATTTTATTATTTTTTTTTACGAGTTTTTCCTTTTTCGGCTTGTCGAATTGCTACGGCGAACGTAGAAATGAAAAAAGTTATAACTCCGCGTTATAATTCCACGGTGACCCCTACGGCATGTAAAAGATAGCCAAACGGCGTAGGGCCACCCTGAGGCCACCGCATGTTTCTGTCAATTCAGAGGGCGTACGGCCGCCGTATCATTGCCGTAGAGCAAATGTGACTTAGGCCTAACCGACGTTGTCCAAACAATATATATATATATATATATATATATATATATATATATATATATATATTCGTTTTCAAACATCATACTTACACAAACCTAGACACCTATGCTAGATGGTGTAGCCTATTGCTCCTCGGATACAAACCTGTACAGCATGTTACTGTACTGAATACTGTCGGCAAGAGAGACGGAAGACACGTTCGTTTTACCTTTGTGCTGTTCATGACGCCATCGGTGTTGTTAGCAGCAGTTAACAATCTCCTCTCACATTGATTATAGAAAGGTGAGTAATTAGCGTTTGGATTTTATAAATACGTAATCATTGCATCGATGTTATAATTTATAAATGAAGAAACGAGCACCTGTCAATTGTGATATATATTTTCGGAAAAGTGCGATTGTTTTAACAACATAAAAAGCTTCACCAAAAATAAATTTGTGTTTTAATTTCGACTGTAACAATGATTTATTCGCGGAATTCTTCAATTCAAACGTAATTTACTTGCTAGAAGGTAAACGTGGAAACATTGCTTCAGTTTGCAAGCCGATTTCCATTATAATGGAGCTGGCAGATCCGTCGTATATGCGATCAACGTCGTACATGTGATTATGGGACCACCGTCGTATATGCAATCCGTCGTTGCCAGAAACGTCGTTATGCGGCGCATGACTGTATTCCCGCTTTTCTTCGAATGCACGGGAATAATAAAATCTGTCTAGGCGAGCCATCGTCAAAAGATTTTTTTGATGCACAAACCCATGTATACCGACGGATATTATTGTTTTGTACCCGCCACACATCCACCAGTTTAAACTTTTTAACTAGCTGTGCCAAAGGCCTTGCACTGGGTGGATGAGGCTCACAAGTGTTCCGATCAAGTAGTGGGTTGAGGGTGCAGTTGTAGTCACCCCCCCCCCCCCGCCCAGACACAACAACATGGTGAAGTCAATGGTGCTTACAAACTCTGCCAACTTATACAGAAAGGCAACTCTTTCAGAGTTGGCACGAGGACAGTAAACATTAGTTCTGCAAATCTTTAGGTTACTACTGACAAATTGTACAGACAGTAAGTAACCTTTACAAATTTCCTTACAAGTTATCTCCGAAGGCTGGAGTCGAGGATGCAATACTATTGCCACACCAGCCTTGGCTTCAACAAGCACACGAGAGAGAGAGAAAAAGACAACCTTTAAAGATTCTATGCCACTCATCCTCAGAAGACTGATTTGCATGCGTCTCCTGTAGCACATCAAATTTTTTCATTTTGAAAGAGCTGAACCACCTGGAGGTGACGCACACAACTGCGGCCTCCATTGATGTTCAGGGATGCCACATTCATCTCCATTCTGTTAGTTATTCTTGAAGCTCTTTACCAGCCCGAGTAACACATTTCCTTAACCTTTGGAATTGGGGATCTGACATGTTAACCTGATAAGGTTCACGAATCATACTCCTTGCAGTTGCAATGAAATCGTGTAAATTCGGGAAGTAATCTTTGATTTTTACATGCCTTTTCCTGAATGTATCATCCAGGAATTTAATTACATTTCCTTGAGACACGAAGGTTGTGTCGTTTCCCCCCTCATCCTCTTGAGAGCATAAAGCACTGAAATGTGGGGCAGAAGAGGTTTCGTCTGAATCAAGTGCTTCATCTATGGCCTCCCCTATTACTTGTTGAACACTTACTTTTGACTCAAGAGATCCCATGGGAACAGAAAGTTCTCCCTGTTTACGGACCCCTCAGAATTTGCCTTATCCATGTCCTTCCTCTCCAAATTCCTGACATCATCATCTGTGAGGGAGGGGTTAACATTTAACTCACAGGGATTTTCCCCTTTATCTATTTCCCCATCACTGTCAGAAACAGCTGTTAACTCGTTTGAACAAGTTTGGCTATCAGGACAAACACTTAAGATATCCTGAGACACTTCACTATTCTCTGTGTCCCGCTCAGAGTCGGCAAGTTAGACTATAATTATTTCTCAAAAAGGGCCCTCCCTGTATAAGGCTCCATAAAGCATTTTTTAGTAAAAGTTGGGACCATGACTTAACATAATTAAGGTATTCTGAATTCGACTAGCCCTGTTCCCAAGCTGAATTTTGAGCTTGTGACCATCTAATTAGCATAAACAAAATGGCTGCCAAATTGACAATTTTGGGCACTTTCTTGGGACAGGCACTACTATACCAGCACAATGCTAATCTATTTTACTTGTGAACAACTGTTAAGTTGTTAAGTTAACTGTTAAGTTGTTAAGCGCTTATGTAGGCCTATACTAATGATTCATTCTTGTTTGCAGGCTACAATGGATCCAGTGATTAGCTTGAAGAGGCCATCACCTGTAGACTACAGCCTGTGCATTTTCTGCCAAACACATAAAGCCAGAAAAAAACCTGAGTGAAGCAACTGAACATGGACTCACAACACTCAGGAATGCAGCCTGTAGCAGAAGGAAGCTGAGAGACTCCAAATATATTGACTTAATTGATCGTCTTGAGAATGCATTAGATTCTGCCACAGCCGTATCTCTTGTGTGGCACAGAATGTGCAATGCCCACTTCACGGACAAGAGTAAAATAGAACGTCTTCAGAGGATTCAGACAGAGTATTCAACAGAGGGAGCAGGTTTCAGTTCAGGTGTTCCATGTAGTAACAGGCATTTATTGTGAAAAGGTGTGCAGCCAGTCAACTGGAGCCTTTGCATTTTCTGTCAAACTGCAAATAAGAAGGCACGACTAATCTCCGTCATGATTAAGCAAATGAGTGATCAAATAATTCAAACCTCACATCTTGACTACAAAGTTGGCCTTTGACTGGCAGGAGTGCTTGACCTAATTTCAGCTGAAGCCAAATATCATCTGCCTTGTCTTAGCGCATTTAACAGGTCTACCTCCAAAACAAAGCAGGAGTCAGCAAATACAGACATTGCATTGATATGGCTTTGCCAAGAGCTCCATCAATCAGCTGACAAAGGACATGTGATTCTTCTGGATGATGTATGGGAAAGGTATAAGGAGCTTGCTGAGGAATCTTCAACCATGATTCAGCCATCCTATCAAAGCAGAAGAGGAACATTCAAGGAAAAGTTGCAGTCACAGCTGGGGACATTTTCAATTTTTTCAACCTTTTGACAGTTGTATATCAGAACGAAAAACCGTATCGATTCCCACTAAGTACCAGCCAACAGCAGTTATGCAGATGAAAGCAGACACAGAGGAGAGAGGAAAAGTTAGCCTTTCCAAAGTATGAGCCCCAAGATGACATTTTCCTTTCACTTGTTCATGGAGCTATGAAAGTCCGTGGAGACGTGATGGAAACTCCAGGACACAAAGGATTCTCTGTCAGTGAAGAAGATGCTACAGCACACATTCCCGAGAGTTTATATATGCTACTGAGACTGATTGTCGGTGGCCAGGCATCCCTTGAAGATGATAGCACTGGGAACAATGTTCGAAGAACATGTCCGGAGCAGAGTTCTGAGTGTGGCACAAGATCTTGTCTCCTGTATCAGTGGTGGCAAAAAATGGACTCAAAACATGTTGGTCTTGCAAGTACTCTTCATCAAGCTATGTGGTGAAAAGACCAAGTACGATTGTTCAACAAGGCAGGGCATTGTCTGAGTTATGAACAGGTGTTGCAAGTAGACACTTCCTTGACTGAGAGCACTCTCAAATCATTGGACAAAGCAACTGGTGCAATCATTCCACCAAACATTGAGGCAAATAAATTCATACACTACACTTGTGATAACATTGACATCCTTCATGAAACACTTGATGGAAAGAATACCTTCCATGCAACTCAAATGGCAGCATGGCAACGAGGCCAAGCAACTGATCAGGTCAGGTATAGGAGCATGTGCCAGAACAGCGTGTCGCTGCGTCCACTTTCCACCAGTACTCCAGGGGCCTCCGTCTGGCCATCCCCCAGGCAGATGCCAGGCACATCCCCATCTCCTTGAGATGCCGGTCAACCTGCTGCAACCATGAGACATGTGGTCGGCCCATTGGCCTCCTCCACTCACGAGACTCCCTCGCTGAGAGAATCTGGTGAGCAGGATCAGAGTCAGGAAAACGAGCCACATGACCATACAGCCGCAACCGACGCTCACGGACTATGCAGGTAACAAATCTCATCCGAGTCTCTCTCAGCAACCGCTCTCGTTGGACACAAAATCCGACCAGCGATAACCAAAGATTCTCCGAAGAGACCTGGTACCAAAGGAATTAAGTCTCCGTCTAAGATCCTTGGTCAGATTCCAAGTCTCGCATCCATAGAGCAAGACTGGAAGCAACAAGGACCTGAAGACTCAGACTTTCGTCCTCCCGCACAGATACCGGCAGTGCCACACCCCATTATCCAGTGAATCCATGACTCCCAGGCCCGACCCAGACGTCTATTGACCTCTGACTCACAGCCAGCAGAGACATGAATATCACTGCCAAGGTAAGTGAATCTCTCCATGACCTCAACATCCTCACCACAAACAGACACAGACAGGACAGCAGCATCCAAGATGTCACCGAAAGCCTGGATCTTAGTTTTGACCCAAGAAACCCGTAATCCCAGCGGCTCCGACTCCTCATTCAGCACCTCGAGGGCCCCCAAAAGGATGTCTAAAGTCTCCGCAAAGATGACTGCATCA
This sequence comes from Eptatretus burgeri, assembly GCF_056783735.1. Lineage (NCBI taxonomy): Eukaryota > Metazoa > Chordata > Myxini > Myxiniformes > Myxinidae > Eptatretus > Eptatretus burgeri. The sequence goes on along the minus strand of NC_140961.1, from coordinate 101,577,129 downwards.
TCTGTGAAATCAAGGTCCGAGATCATGACATTCCCAAACGATGCACCGAAGCTTGATCTCTCCGACATCCTCCCGAGAATCCAGTCCATACAAGTGCTGAAAAGTGTGGGGGCCAGTTCACACCCCTGACGAACTCCAGTAACAACTGGAAATAAGTCAGAGATGGTACCTCCACATTTCACAGCACTCTCAGTACCAGAGTAGAGTTCAGACATCAGATCGATCAGTTTTGGTGGCACCCCACGAAGACCAAGAATCCTCCAGAGGGCATCCTGATTCACTGAATTGAATGCCTTAGAGAGATCAACATAGGCTGCAAGCAACCCCTGCCGAAACAATCGTCTGTGTTCGGTGAGGACCCGAAGAGCAAGGATATGGTCAATCGTTGACCTCTTTGGTGTAAAGCCTGACTGCTCTAGACGCTGGTGGTCAGGCAGATGGTGGCGAACCCTATCAAGAATTATCCGAGCAAAGACCTTGCCCGGCACTGAGAGCAGCGTCACCCGTCGGTAGTTGTTGCAGTCTTGGCGATCACCCTTCCCTTTCCATAGAGGGACAACAAGGCCCCTCTTCCAGTCATTTGGGATGATACCTGTGTTCCAGGCAGAGCACAAAACTGCATGAAACGACACGAGTGCTTCATTTCCACGAGCCTTGAGAAGTTTAGCATGGATGCCACAAATCCCTGGAGCTTTACCCCGTTTCAACTGGATCACCGCAGCCCGTGTTTCTACAAGTGAAGGTGGACCACAGTTGATTGGAGGGTTAGCAACAGGGATTGTAACACCCTTGACGTCCAACTCGACAGCTGGTGGATCAGCCTGGTACAACCGCTCAAAGTAACCAGCCCAGTGGGCCTTCACCTCAGACTCCTCTGTCAAGAGCCTACCACTCTCTGCTGTAACTGCAGTGCTCTGAGGGATGGGCTTGGATGAATGCAATGCGCGAATTCCCCTGTAAGCGGGACGAGAATCACCTACTGATGCTTCTCTTTACCAGAGTTGGTCTCAAAGCTACCTAATTCTCACCTGTTTATACATTTATCGTTTTTAAAAGACTAGTCTAATAATATTTTTTAAAGCATTGCAGTGAAATCTGATCCAAATAATTTTAGAGCAATATATGTATTTGTATATTGTAATCAGTAAAAAATAGTGTGGTAGATAAAAACAGAAAGGAAAAAAAATGAAAACATGAACATGACAAAATCTTCTGATGTTGCGGGTTTTCCCGATGAAGCATTCAGGCCAAATCAAGTTGTTGTCGTCAGTCTCCAGTCTATGTTTAGATTCACATTAGGTTTCAAAACTGGTTTTGACTCTTCGTGAATGAAAAACTCACTGTAAAAGTCCTCTTCTTGCAGAAAGTCAATTCAATTTCCTGACTCATCGCAGAGAGGTTATTCTTCTTAATTGGATAGACGTCATTATTTTATATTTCCATTTATTACCTTGCATTGTTAACCGAAACTTGAAAAACGTAGAATGAGTGAGGTAAACCACATCTGAGCTAGAAAAAGTTCCGTAGTTGTTTGTAGTTGTTGCATGACAGACCCCGGCCGCCATGACAGACCTTCGGCTTAGGATTTTCTTGACACGAGACCGTGGAATCTCTTCTTCTCTTTCTCTCTTCTCCAGACAGAAAGGAAAGAGCACGGGAAAACTTCACAAGTAGAAAAACGAACACATGGGAAACACCAAACAGCATGGCAGAGGAGGGTACTCATGACACGAAGCAAGGAGAAGCCATGACAGGACACACAATGTACCAAGAGAGGCAAAGAGAAAGACAAAGACAAAGAGAAAGAGATAGACAAAGACAAAGAGAAAGAGGAAAAATAAAAATAAAAAACAGGCAGAGACAGCAAGAGAGTGACAGAGGTGTGGGAGGAAAGGGCTGCATTTTAGTAGGAGGGGGGAGTTTGGAAGGGACAGAGTGAGAGAGAAGGGCGGGGGGAGGAGGATAAGAAAAGAAAGACAGGTGATGGGTGGAGGTGGGGCTACCAAAGAGAATGATGTGACGCTGAATGACCGAACACGAAAAAAAAAAAAACACGTCAGAACAGAGACAGAGACAGAGTTTGTAAAGTAATCCACTGGCATATCTGCAAAAACTTTGATATTCCAGTTCCAGAAATGTTGTGGGAAAATGAACCAAAAGCAATCAATAAAAACAATGAAGTTTGAAAACAAAACAAAACAAACTCATGTACGACCTTATGATCCCATCGAGTGCGAACATCAAAATCAAAAGCATTGCAACCAGATATAATACTTAGGTACAAAAAAACGAGAGAAGAAGGTCTGCTAAATGAGGTGTTAATACCAGTGATTTTGGACGAACGATTCAGAAATCAAGAAAATGACCAAAACCCAAGACCACAGGCATGAAGTGAAATGATCCTGGAAGCTAAAGAATGCCAAAGTTGTACCAGTGATGATGAAGAACCTCACAGAGATATAAAAACCATCCCTGGGAATATTATGACAAAACAAACTACAGTTGGAAGCCATCCTGGGCTCAGGAACGATCCTAAAGAGAGCCCTCGGCACAACACTTTGAGCACAGAAAACATCATAGCTTGGTGCGTGAATCGTGACCCCTTAACGAAATGATGGTGGATACTTGGATTCTGCTCTGGGAGGACTCCATTCCACATTCTGAAACCC
>NC_140961.1:101526960-101569460 GCF_056783735.1 Eptatretus burgeri | reverse complement strand
TTGCTTCGACATTTATGGTCCTGTGCTTCATGTATTCACGTTTTTTTTTTTTCAACATATCTGTGGTTTTTTGCGGGCGTATTCGCGGTTTTTTCTGACTTGCTTCGACAATTGCGGCCCTGTGCTGCATATACTTTGGCGTTTTGCAGGTGTATTCACAGTTTTTCTGACCTGCTTCTACATTTGCAGCCCTGTGCTTCACATATTTGTGATTTTTCGTGGGGTTTTTTTTTTCTGACCTTCTACATTTGCGGCTCTGTGCTTCGTGTATTCACATTTTTTTCTTCATATCCGCGGTTTTTCATGGGCATATTCACGGTATTTTTATGATCTGCTTCTACATTTGTGGCCCTGTGCTTCACATATTTGCAGTTTTTCACAGGCGTATTAGTGGTTGTTCTGACCTGCTTCTGCATTCACAGACCTGTGCTTTGTGTTTTTTTTTCGGACGTATTCGCGTTTTTTTGACCTGCTTCTACATTCGCAGCCGTGCTTCGCGTATTAGTGGTTTTTTTGCGGGCGTATTCATGTTTTTCTGACCTGCTTCTACATTCGCAGCCATGCTTCGTGTATTCGTGGGTTTTTACGGGGGTATTAACGGTTTCACAGGATTTTTGATTTTCCCTGATGAACCATGAACCACTGGGAATCCATCCCACCTTTTTCCGATTGAAGCATTTGCAGATTTGACATTCGTGGAATTTTTCAGGACCTTATCCTCCGCGAGTATCGGGGTCCGACTATCATAAGCAGATAGCACATCCTACACAAAGAAACAAACACATAAGAAATTCAACACAAGAACGCCTGTTTTAATGTTAATTCTTTCTTGCTTGGGAATGAAAATACAACAAAGTCCAAACTGGCAGGCTTAAATCTTAACTAGTTAACAGCACTAAGATTTGGGAAAAAGGTAAGGTGGCTTACCATGTGGGTCACCATCACCATATCTTACTTGTTAAGATTGTAAATGAAGCATTCCTCCATGGCGAAGAAATAATTGCTGATGTCCTCAAGCGAATCAGTGCCAGTTATGATCTGGTCCACACTTGTACAAATTGCAATGCCCACTGCCTTCAGTAGCCTATTTATATAGTTAATAGAGAAAAACAAATTAATTGACTTCATTCAATCTTGGGTATTAGTTTTCATTCACTGAACCGTAAGACAATATGGATGAGGCAAATATGCAACATTCTTATATGGCAAGCACGTGAAGCTTATTAAATTAAATCTACAAACTGTGTATAATGAATACAGAAAAATAAAGATATCAAATCACTCACATACTGTCCAACCCCCTTTACGTCCAACAATATTGTCGTGTTCAGGGGGTTTAAACCTTACCTGGATGGATGGCAAAGCTTCTCCCTTGAAAGCTACAACAAAGACTCGGAGATTAAAGCACGAGCATTAACAGGGTGTAATGGCGGAGAGACAATCCACCCAGGAGGAGCACGGCGAGTAGCACAGCACCAGGACAGCACAAGGCTTCAATTTCTTCAAAGGAATACATTTAATTAAAATAAATGAATATTTACAACAGTCAATAATTCATAAAGGTAATGATAATAACAAAAGCAAACTAGAGGGGGAGCACTCGGTAGAGTGCAAAACCTCCGCCGCCAATACTGCTGGGTCACTTAAGTAAACCCGATATCCTATTCATTGTAGGTCAAAACGGATCAGACTCTACTGAATCACAATTGAATAAACTAAACTAGATCGACGCGCATGTAGAAATGCCAACAAAAAAAATAGAAATTTTTTTGAAAAAAAAAGGTGCAAAAATACTCAGTTTTTTTTCGCTAAATTTTTTTGCTTGGGTTGGAAATCACTTAAAACATGTAGAAATGAAAAAAATTCAAATATTTTTCAAATAAAATCGATTTTTTTTGAAAAAAAAGTTGCAAAATTTTCTGTTTTTTGGGGGGGTTGGAAATCACTTAAAACATGTAGAAATGCAAAAACAAAAATTCAAATATTTTTTTCTAAATGGCCGCCATAGAGGCCATATTGGACTTTGGACAAAGTCCAAAATCTGATGCCATGATCCTCGGACCATACCTAATCCCCCCACCAAGTTTTGTCAAAATCTGTCCAGGAGTTTTTCCGTAATACTGTTCACAAACAAACAAACCAACAGACAGGGGTGAAAACAGTAAACTCCGTCCATCTTCGATGGCGAAGGTTAATAAATCCCAGTTGAGGCACCTCCCACACAGACTCAAATACAGACAAAGGGGACACAAAATGAAAAGAAAAAAAAACTTTTTTAAAAACTATTCCTTTAGAAAGCTGATCCTTGTGGAACTGGAATTGAGATGCTTCTCTCGGAGTTGGACAAACACACGCTAGGCAATTCGCGAGTGGCACTCCACATCAAGGCCCAAAGCCCCAGTGTAACGGCTTTGGGTGCTCCGATCATCCTCATCGACCTGACCAGAAGCAAAAGGCCAGTGTCTTACTTCACCAAGCGAGCCAAACTGCTTCAACATGAATTCAATGGCTGTGTTGTCATCTTTGGTGTGTGCTCAACCTCCGCTCTCGCCTCTCCAAACAATGCACCTCACACTTCCACCCTGATCATGGCTCTACCAAAATGCCAAGCCAACTCCTGCCTCTTAAAATGCACAACCTCTTTCCTTTGACCTCAATCACACTGCTATATAGTCCTATACAGTATTTGAAAGCCTCTCTCAATGCGCCAGCCAATCTTATTATTTTATCTCACCTATAACTCCTCCACCTCTGGGGTGTGGCATGCTCGCACCAAACCTGGGAAGGCAGTGCTTCTCCTGCTTGGCTAGCTTCTGTCGTCACGCCCATCAATCGTCCCTCGGGGGCGTGACTTCACTTGCTGTTAACCTTTGAAAGCTGGGCTTTCTGCCTGTTTGTTGTGGTTTCAGGGATGCATTCCCCACCTTTATTGCCGATCTTGGAATATTCAAAAACAAAGGGGAAAATTTCAGATGGCAATCACGTACTGGGGAACTTATTCTTACTCCCTAGGCCAATTAAGACTGCACCACCCCTCGTGTGGTAACACATAACACTAAGCTCACATGTTCCTTACTTACTCACATTGAGATGCCTCCTCCTCATCCACAGATCAAGCAACTCCACACAATCTAATTCCCTATTAGATTCGTCCCCATCTACCTCCACAAACAGAACAATATTCTTGAAGAAAATAACAGAAGAGATCAAACAAGAAAAAAAACAAATGATGTGAAATGTCTGCTCTGGTTTTGCAAGCACCACCCAATATATTCTGCTTCATTTGTGTTTCTTTGTAATCCCTTTATCTGAGAAAAGCACGTTTTGATACAAACAAATAAATAAATATTATTGGAGTACAAACAAAAAGTGTAAACCTTTTCATTTTATTTTAAATAAAATGAAATAGCACTTGGGAATGAAAATACAGCCAAGAATACCAAAAGCCATGGAAACAATAGCAAAAATCTCTGAAGCAACAGCAAACGTCCCTTGAGTGCTATTGTAAGCAGGAACAAAAGCCATGCCAACCAGAAAACAAAATAAAAGGCTGTAGGAGATGAACTTGAACTCATTTTGTGTTGATTGGTTTTGGGCTTTGATTGCAAGGACCAGGCAAATGATTACTAAAAGTATCAGATAAACAATTGCACATACTGCCCATGCTCTTGATTGCACAATACATTCCCAAACAATGACTCCAACTCGAATCTCAAAGTTCTTATTCACTCGAATATTTCCCCAAACTGCCCAAGCCATACAGAAAGCAAATTGTGGGACAGGTGAAAAGGCAATTAAGGTTTGCAAAGTTTTCATCCATGCTGTTGTAAATCTGTATTGAAATCCATCTGTGATACAAGAAACCTTCATCGTCGTGATTTTTCTTTATCAACGAGCAGTTAATAATAAACACTGATCTTGCTGCAATATAAAGATTGCAGTTTAGATTTATAAAGTTGGAAATAAATAATGTGAACTCCAAAACTTCAAAATTTGCATACAACATTCCTTCAAAATCAATTAAATGTTGAGAACTATAAATGTTGCATGAAAGCATAATTCATCAAGTTTTATTCAATATCTTTCAAAATTTTAGGCAACAACATAAACATCATCTTTCAATCTGATTTTCCAAACTGTTGAAAACATTCTCCAGTTGCTGCTGAGTAATTTCATTTATTGCATTTGTGATCATAGTGCTAAGTTCATCCAAAGAATGTAGTTTTGATGAGTAAACAGTTTTACATAGCAACATAAAATGTAATCCAATGTTGAAGTGGTCAAGCAATTGGTCCACGTCGACCGACCCACTTCTATGGGAAGACATCATTCAAGCACAATCACACATTCGAAGCATAGTGGACAAGGAACTAGTCTTGCTGGTATGTGAAATATTTAAAGGTCCCCTGACATGAAAAATAAACTTGTTATTTAGATATTAACTTGACCTTCCAAGTGAAGACATCACCCGTGGTTTTTTTTTTTAATCAAAAATGGGATAATTAGAGCAATATTTCGATCATTTCTGGAGCCTTTCACAACGTGCTATGCCCCGCCCCTAAAAAATGGACTTCATCGAATCGCAGCGTGACGTCACATACAGTAACTCGCACAGAGTGGATTGACTCGAGAGTCGAGATGTCGCGCGCCTTATAAAGTACGTACAAATGCATTTTGCACATGTTAGTGCAATCTCTGTGATCGTCTTAATTCCAGTGATTGTTTCGCGAACGTTTTTAAGAGTTTTAGCCGTACTTTCGAAAACGCCTGCAGGACGTATCGTAACAGGATGCAGCAATACAAGCAAAGACGGTGTAAGCCTTCATGTATTCCCGAAAGATGATAATCGTCAGAGAATATGGACATCTAAAGTGAAGCTGACGAGGGGAAACTGGAAAGGCCCCAGCGACACGAGCGTCATTTGCAGCACCCACTTCGAAGACAGTGACTTTGATCATGGGCTCTATTCATCCCAACCCCTCATTCCTCACATACAGAGACAAGAAATTATGCTTCTGAGCCGTGTATGCACAACAATCACGAGGCAATTATTTATCCCTTTACTACCTTGTCGTAGCCGTGTACAAATCCAATACATGTATGCACAATAAAGGGCGATACCATGTACACAAAACACAAAATTTGACTGTTGAACCTTTCCATTAAAAAAATAAAATAAAGGGGCATACAAGTAAAGTACTAAAGATTAATATTGCATCATCTCAAGGCACAAGGAGATAATTTTAAAATCAAACAATGTGAAAAACCTGCACCCACATTTTGCAGATTATTGAATTGTTTGTTGAAACCAGCCTGCTGGGATCGGTACGATTCCACATACATGCAAGCCAGGTATGGCTGCACTCGACATACATGGGTTCATTCTAAAGTGAAGGTACTGCTTCCATTGACTTGCAATTCATCAACAATTAGCCAAAATGCCGTAATAAAAGAAAAGGGAAAAAAATGTTGGCACAACAATGAAAGACAAATTTATCTGTCCAATTACACGGCCTCATAGCCTTGGGATTCTTACGCATTGACTTATACATTGTGTGCATGCTAATACAAGTTACTTGTCAACTCTCGAGTCGAGACTAGTCCGATAAATCCGTCGTCCGTCCGACTAGTCCGATAAATCTGACGTGCTGTAGCTTTCTTAGGCCATCTCTTCGAGCATGACCTAATAATATGGGTGTCGATGTCTTTCGATCCATCCGTCCGTTCACAATGAAGTTGAAGCGAGAGATCTGGTCATTATTGATCCTGATAGAGGTCGATGAGACGTACACGATGGTATGACTTTCAAGGTCACGGTCAATAAAATAGTCAGTCAAGGCCTTTGAAGTTGCGAAAATGACGATTTTCAAATTCTATCTCCTCTGCCATTCCTCAAGCGATCTTGAATTTGATTGCAGCATATGAATGTATGGGACAATATCTAAATTTGGTCAGGACAGATTTTCGAATTTCACGTCACGTGACTTCAAAGTTTGCAAAAACTGCCCTACCTTCAGGAGGCTATATATTCTCTACTGGGCATGGTAAAAGTTAGTGAATGGTGTCATTGCATAGCAGCTGACCTTGTATATTTATACATTTTCCGCCGAAGGTGCAAAACTTTCAAAACCCGAAATGTAAACGTCGGCATTTATTTTCAAAATATAATTTTGTGCGCGAGCGCCAAAATGCCGAGTCATCTTTAACCGAGCTGCGCAGTTCGAGCTGCGCAGTTCGAGCTGCGCAGTTCGAGCTGCGCAGTTCGAGCTGCGCAGTTCGAGCTGCGCAGTTCGAGCTGCGCAGTTCGAGCTGCGCAGTTCGAGCTGCGCAGTTCGAGCTGCGCAGTTCGAGCTGCGCAGTTCGAGCTGCGCAGTTCGAGCTGCGCAGTTAGACCTGCGCAGTTAGACCTGCGCAGTTCGAGCTGCGCAGTTAGACCTGCGCAGTTAGACCTGCGCAGTTCGAGCTGCGCAGTAGACCTGCGCAGTAGACCTGCGCAGTTCGAGCTGCGCAGTAGACCTGCGCAGTTCGAGCTGCGCAGTAGACCTGCGCAGTTCGAGCTGCGCAGTAGACCTGCGCAGTTCGAGCTGCGCAGTAGACCTGCGCAGTTCGAGCTGCGCAGTAGACCTGCGCAGTTCGAGCTGCGCAGTAGACCTGCGCAGTTCGAGCTGCGCAGTAGACCTGCGCAGTTCGAGCTGCGCAGTAGACCTGCGCAGTAGACCTGCGCAGTTCGAGCTGCGCAGTAGACCTGCGCAGTTCGAGCTGCGCAGTAGACCTGCGCAGTAGACCTGCGCAGTAGACCTGCGCAGTTCGAGCTGCGCAGTAGACCTGCGCAGTAGACCTGCGCAGTTCGAGCTGCGCAGTTCGAGCTGCGCAGTAGACCTGCGCAGTTCGAGCTGCGCAGTAGACCTGCGCAGTAGACCTGCGCAGTTCGAGCTGCGCAGTTCGAGCTGCGCAGTAGACCTGCGCAGTTCGAGCTGCGCAGTTCGAGCTGCGCAGTAGACCTGCGCAGTTCGAGCTGCGCAGTAGACCTGCGCAGTTCGAGCTGCGCAGTAGACCTGCGCAGTTCGAGCTGCGCAGTAGACCTGCGCAGTTCGAGCTGCGCAGTAGACCTGCGCAGTTCGAGCTGCGCAGTTCGAGCTGCGCAGTAGACCTGCGCAGTAGACCTGCGCAGTTCGAGCTGCGCAGTAGACCTGCGCAGTTCGAGCTGCGCAGTAGACCTGCGCAGTTCGAGCTGCGCAGTAGACCTGCGCAGTTCGAGCTGCGCAGTAGACCTGCGCAGTAGACCTGCGCAGTTCGAGCTGCGCAGTTCGAGCTGCGCAGTAGACCTGCACAGTTCGAGCTGCGCAGTTCGAGCTGCGCAGTTCGAGCTGCGCAGTTCGAGCTGCGCAGTTCGAGCTGCGCAGTTCGAGCTGCGCAGTTCGAGCTGCGCAGTAGACCTGCGCAGTTCGAGCTGCGCAGTTCGAGCTGCGCAGTAGACCTGCGCAGTTCGAGCTGCGCAGTTCGAGCTGCGCAGTAGACCTGCGCAGTTCGAGCTGCGCAGTTCGAGCTGCGCAGTAGACCTGCGCAGTTCGAGCTGCGCAGTAGACCTGCGCAGTTCGAGCTGCGCAGTAGACCTGCGCAGTTCGAGCTGCGCAGTAGACCTGCGCAGTTCGAGCTGCGCAGTAGACCTGCGCAGTTCGAGCTGCGCAGTAGACCTGCGCAGTTCGAGCTGCGCAGTAGACCTGCGCAGTTCGAGCTGCGCAGTAGACCTGCGCAGTTCGAGCTGCGCAGTAGACCTGCGCAGTTCGAGCTGCGCAGTAGAACTGCGCAGTTGAACTGCGCAGTAGACCTGCGCAGTCGAGCTGCGCCGTGGAGCTGCGCCGTGGAGCTGCGCAGTCGAGCTGCGCAGTCGAACTGCTCAGTAGTATTCGGTCATAACTGAACATTGAGAACTTGTGGTATTATAGAGATGACAGTCACCCCACACGGGGGTAATTTGTTCGTTTTATTATTCTCTTTTCTTCATTGTTTTCTACTGGTGCTACATGACGACAGTAGGAACTAGAGGGGGAGCACTCGGTAGAGTGTAAAACCTCCACCGCCAATACTGCTATGTCACTCAAGTGAACCTGATATCCTATTCATTCAATTTGACATCAACAGTGCTCACAGAGTTATAGTTTCCAACTTTCCCTTTTACATACTCAATTCATTCATCATAACTAGATTCCTTGAGACAGAAATTGATTTTACGTGGGTATATCCACCTGAAGTTCCAAAATCAGCCGCAATTATAATTTTGGCATGCTTTTTGTTGGAAATCACTTATAACATGTAGAAATGCAAAAAAAAAAAAAAAAAAAAATCGAAATTTTGTTGAAAAAAAAAAGTTGAAAATTTTTTGGGGGGGAGGGGGGGTTGGAAATCACTTAAAACATGTGGAAATGCAAAAACAAAAAGTCAAATATTTTTTCAAAATGGCCGCCATAGCGGCCATATTGGACTTTGGACAAAGTCCAGAATCTATTGGCATGATCCTCGGACCATACCTAATCCCCCCACCAAGTTTCGTCGAAATTTGTCGAGTTTTTCCGTCATACTGTTCACAAACAAACAAACAAACAGACAGGGGTGAAAACAGTAACCTCCGTCCATTTTCGATGGCGGAGGTTAATGAAATAAATAAAAATGCAGCAGAACGTTGTGACGATTGTGACGCAAGGTGTGTTCTGCACACAAGTTTTCATCGTATCCGGACAGCGAGATGGGTTCGTTTTATGCGCGGAGAGACACGGCCGCTGCGCTGCGCTGTTCACGTCACCTCACTAAAATATTTCTGATATCGAGCAGTATGCAAGTCGAATTTACATTATTGAATTCCGAATAGGATTTAGTCTTACCAGTTGTTATTTCCGAGTCTTCCTTCGATGTCCTCCCGATCGTCATGAACTCTGGGAATTTCATCGCCATTTTCCTCTGCTTGTCCTGCTTCGGGCTCGAACTGCTCAGGCCGTATTTCATTTCCAGCTGCCTGAACTTCACCTCCCGCGACTACGTTATCCGACAATTCTCCATGTGATTCAGACCAAAATCCTTCATTTCTCTCACACTCACTCTCGCTACCAGACAAATCAAAGTCCATGCCAGCGATTATTCAAAACCAAATGTTCGATTTTTTTTAAAGCAGAAATGAACGAAGCGATTGAGTCGACCAATCAAATGTGGAAACGCACAGGAAGCCAATTCAATCACGGAGACCACCCACCCGAGTAATTAACGTGCAGCCTTTGACATCCTGTACGTGACGTTATGTTGGTTACGCCCCTTTCAGGAGAATTTTTTGAGGCGTTCCCGAAGACGTTTGTTTTTTTAATTTTACATTTTACAGAATGAGTTTTTTGAAAAAAAAACATTATCAGATCTGAAATCACGATGAAAAACTCCTCTAGGACATATATAAATGAAATTTATGTACTTTGGCATGTCAGGGGACCTTTAATCGTCGTAGTTCGGGAACAAAATGCGATCGTTGTGGTGGTTGACTTTACCACGGATATTGAAGTTGCCTCATCAGAAAATGTCAACGCGTCAAGAAACACAGGGGAATTGTGGAATTATTAACAGCAATGGAAACAACACTAATAACATTAACAGTGCATTGATTGTACTTGATTTATTATGCTTTAAAATTGCATTTACATTTTTTTCTATCACGTGTACATTAAAAGTTATAAAAGGACTTTATGGACATGCTGTACATAAGTTGGGTCACCGAATCAAGATCAGGTTTTTTTAGACTTAAATAAAACATCAAGAACGTATATGTTTAAAGCTGTCGCAAACAATAACCTGGGAGTGCACCATGGCAATGTTGGGCCGAATTACGTCATTGAAAGTATTTATGGTCATGTTGGCCTTTTGCGTTTGCAAATAGAGTGGTACAACAAATTAAATTTCTCCATTCAATTTGACGTGCTGGGGTCTGGGATTTCCCCTGACGGAGAACCCAGCTGTGTTCACCACACCCACTGCTTATACTTTTGGACCCCCGGCAGCTGTCCACGTGTTCGGGCCATTTTGCAGCCTCAACCATGCCCCTTCTCGTGCCGCAGGAACTCCGTAACCTGTACACGGAACCCTTCGCGGAGATCCAGCAGCCGCTTTGGTGATCCCCATTCATGCTGAGTGCACCGCATGCACTACACACACCTTGCAGCATTCCGTACCCCATGGAAACTCTTCATTTTTATTTGTTTTTCTTTCTTTTAGCTGTCCATGCTCAGGCAGTTCACCTGGCATGAATTGTTTACATGCCGGCCCCTCTGAGACTGTCATGGATTCAAAACATGCCAAACTTTTCATTTTCCATCGCTCGGGAGGCTCACCCCTCCCGTCAGTCAGGCAAACTCCTACCCCCGTCTGAGTCGTTACACATCCCCCAATCTCCAGTTCATTCATAATGTGGGGGGAAGGTTCGATATTCCCAGAGACCAGATAGAAATGTATAGAATGGCATGATCCATGTACAAGTAGTTAGCCCATCTTTGTGTAATAGGTTGGAACATATCAACTTAAGGAATGTCTGGTTTGTATGTGTACCATTCAGTGGTTGGTGGGGTAATAAAAAGTTGGGGTTTATGGTTAAGGAAATTTTGTGCATAAACCCCTTTGTAAATCTCGACAGGGGGCATTGGGAGACTTGGCAAGAGAGCAGGAAAGGGGCAGAGCTCGGATCGCCTCTGAGAGGTGGAGTTTTTTGTTGCCCTGAGAAAAGAGGGAGCGCCTAATCGGGCGGTAGGGTGTGTGAGAGAGCAGTTGGTCTGAGAACAATTTTGTAAGGAGATAAGTTGTGAGGAGAGAACTGTCAACTTTTGAAAAAAATGGATTGATCTGAGGAGAATGGGGAACAAGATAGAGGGAAAGAGTCTGACGTAAAAATGGAGTAAAAAGAGTGAGGATAAAAGACTGCTGAGGAGAGGAGGTCATCCTGCCTGTGTGACTGTCTCCTCATCGCCTGCTCGTGGCTGCTCCGCAGCCTCCATTCTTCCACCTGCTACCACCAGAGCTGAGTCCCCCAATTTTGTCCCTTTTCCATTTGTGACCGAGTCCAGAGTGAGGCGGCTTCATCCTTTAGATTTCTTTTATTCTCATTGTGCAAAATTATTTATATTCGATTCCGTGTTCCCCTTTCTTGCCCCCCCCCCCGCCATGACCTGCCACCGTCTCCTCGTGATCACCATACACTGGTTCTTTGTCTTTGGTTTTTAAAGAACTGAGGTTCTCATATCTCACCTCATGAACCGTGCACGTGCAAACTTACCATTCATTTGGAATACATCTCCTCAAGAGATAAGCCGTTCGGAACATCACTGGATTTTAACCTCCCACCATGATGAGCTTGACGATAGTTGAGCTTTTGACACAACAATACATTCCACCATGCATGTCCTCGGCACACACTGTCATACTACTTCTCAGCACATACTCTGCACCTTGCTTCATACCAAGAAAACCCGGGTCCTTTATTCCCCCCAAACTTGACACAATCCCGTCCTGGCTCACACCTTCTTACCTTGACTGGACTCCCCCACACCAGTTCGCCTCAAGGACTCGTAACCTCTACACCTGTACCTGCAATGCGCCATCATGATCTTTGCACATTGTTCAACACATTCTACCAATTATTGTATATTTTCTCAAGCATATCCTTCATCTCTATTTGTTCCCCTTTTGCGTCATTCATTTCAACCTTTATCTTTGTTATCTCTCACTTTGCCCCTGCAAGTTTCCTTTCTACAACCACCTTCGTTGCCTCTATTCATTCGTCCATCTGTCATTCTCTCATTTCCATTGTCTGTCTCATCTCGTATTTTCTTTGTCACCTCCTCATGCCTTGTCTTACATTCTTTCTTTACTGCAATTTGTTCCCCCTTGGTTTATTTTTGGCCTTTCTTTAAGTCCCCTATCACTGTTGTATTCTTTCCATTGCTTTGTTTTAATTCTTTCTGCTCCTCTGCAAGTCTTTTCACCTCCCGCTGAAGTCAATTTGTTTATTTCATCATTCTGGCCTGACCCGCCACCATCTCATCCTGGACACAGCCCACACACTCCCTCACTTCATTCAGCTATCCCCGTACTGCCTCGATCCTTGCCACAATGTCAATGCCCATAACCTTCATCTCATTGCTCATAATCTTTGTGTCATTGTCATTCACCTTTATCTCTGCTTTCACTTTCACTTGTCTCACATCCAGTTTATTGCCCAGCCATGTCTCCAACTCTGCCATTAAATGTATTATCAAGAACCCCACATTGGGATGTGTTCGCAAGACTGGGAGCCAGGTCGAGTTTGTTTAGACATTTGAACACAAAACGTTTGAGTGTCCGGTACTGTAGGACATAGGTGCCCAACTGACAAAAGGTCGTTATTAAGTTCCATCAGATCAGACACTGGTCTGTGGCGCCTGGTGAAATGGTGCCATTTTATATTTTGATTAGACTTTTGAGCACAAATGTCAAACCTCTATTACTAAACTCAGTTAAGTTCTCTGATTCTGAAAATGTAACTCAAGAATACACGGACGTCAGATAAACCTACGAAGAATGCAATTCATAATCATCGTTTTACAGCCGTTTCCATGCTTGCATTTGTAAGCCATAGTTCACCTCATGGCTACTTTCCAGGTTGCACGATCCCTTGCTAGTCCTGTTATCAGGCCTTCAACTCTAAGATCGTCTCTCGGCAATATATTCCATGTTTTCCTCAGACAGCCTCCAGCTCTCCTTTCATTCACATATTTATACACCTATTCACACAGCTGCCCAACCCCATCCTTTCTACATGTCCGAACCATCTCAACCTACCCCGACGCATAACCTCACCAATACTTCCTATACCTAACCTATTTCTAAATTCCACATTTGGTTTCCTATCCTTCAGTGTCACATTACCCATCCACCTCACCATTCTCATTTCATTTCGTTCACACCTCCGTTCTTCCTTTTTCATCACCCATGTTTCACTGCCATACAACATCACGCTTCCAATGCAAGCTGCATAAAGTTTTCCCTTTAATTGGAGAAAGGTCCCTCTTTATGTCAAAAGGAGTAACAACACCCTAAACTTCCTCCAGCCACTTCTAATTCTTGCAATCACTGCTGCTTCTACATCACTACCTGCACAAATCATATCACCAAGATATCAATTTATCTACACATTCCAGAGCAATATCCCCATAAACTAACCTTTCCACTCTAACTGGAGCCACTTGTTTATCTGCGCAAACAGCACATTACATTTGAAGTCAGGAACCACTTGCAGGATTTGAATTGAATATTGAATTGCTACCTAGACCTTTTAAAAAAGAAAACTGTGCCACCTCTCCCTTTTTCCACACTTCCTTCTCCCACACCACTAATAAGTATTTTTGTTTTCTCTATATTCACATTCAGTCCTCTGGCCTCCATACCCCCTTCCATACTGTAAATTTACCCATTACCTCTTCCATCCTGTCAGCTATCAGCACTCGGTGTAAGCAGCATGGAGGAGTTCCCAAGGTCAGCCTCCTCTAAATCCCTGTGATATAGCCTCAAGAACCATAATGAAAAGGATTGGGCTCAAGACTGACCCCTGATTAACACCAAGTTTGACTTTAAAATCCTCACTCTGCACTCCATTTACCCTCACGGAGGTTTTTGGGCCATCATACATCACCATAACTACCATAACTAACCAAGCCTCCACATATAACTTACTCATGGACCATTGCACCACTTCCTGAGGAACTCCAAATCCACAAATATAAAGTACAGTTGTCTCTTCTTCCACAGATATTTTTCTGTAATTGACCAACTATAAAAATTTCCTCGATCATGCCCCCTCCTGGCATGAAACCTAATTGCATTTCATGTATATTAACACTCTGTCTTATCAATTTATCCATGATTCTCTGTACCACTTTAATTCCATGGTCCAGCAGCTTCAGACCCTTATAGTTGCCCCGAACTAAGGCATCACCCTTCCCTTTATAAAGATTCACTATTGCACTCTTCAACCAGTCATTTGGGACAGATGTCTCCCTTATCATTGCATTTCCCAATTTAGTGAAAAAATTCACTCCAATACCACCAGATGTCGTCAGCATCTTTACAACAACCCCAGCACTGCACGCCGCTTTACCATTCTTCATTTCATCCATGACTTCAATATATATATATATATATATATATATATATATATATATATATATAGTAATCCCCCGCTAGATCGCGGTTCACCTATCACGCTGTTAGCCTGGTGTATGTATATATATATATATATATATATATATATATATATATATATATATATATATATATATATATATATATATATATATATATATATATATATACATATACATACATATACATATACATATATCCTGGTGTTGGCGCAATGGTTAGGGCAGCGGCTTGGGATCCAAAAAGGTCCTGAGTTCAAGCCCCGTTGGGCCACTGAATTAATACACCAGGGGATTGACTCAGCCTGTCATCCTTCCGAGGTCGGCGAAATGAGTACCAGTATATTGAGCCGGTGTATACCCCGGTTAAAATAGATGTTCCATATCCCTGTGTCGTAAGAGGCGACCAGGGTTGCTTCAGGAAGGGCATCCGGCGTAAAACATGTGCCAAATCACTATGCGGATCATACGTATGATCCGCTGTCGCGACCCCTAACAGGAGCAGCCGAAAGAAGAAGAAGAATAAGAACAAGATATGTATGTATATATACATATATATATATATATATATATATATATATATATATATATATATATATATATATATATATACAGCTCTGGAAAAAAATAAGAGACCACTCCCAAAAAAATTTAAATCAGTATCTCTAGATGTTTGGCAGCCATTCCATTCCAGTGTCTGTTGAATTCCAACACAGGCACACCTCATTCTAATTCGTGAGGTACTGATTAGGTGATCACCTGAACCAAATCTTATTTAACAAGGAAAAGTATAAAAACCACTGCTGTGGTCATCACTATCCTCTTGCAATAGGACCAGCTGGATGGCAAAAACAGTGCTAGTAGTACCTCAAAAGTAATTGGAATCAAAAAAATAACTATCGACCATGCCAAAAGAGTTGAAAAGAAAGGTTTTGAGTGAGGAAAAGAAGGGTTCAATTCTGGCTTTACTGGCAGAGGGATATAGTGAGCGTCACGTTGCTTCCATCCTTAAAATTTCAAAGACTGCGGTTAGTAAGAACGAAGTCAAGCAGCAGACATTGGGGAGAACAAAGCTACAGACCGGCAGAGGGCGAAAACGACTTTCCACTGATCTGGATGACCGCCAACTCATTCGAATGTCACTCAACAACCGTAGGATGACATCAAGTGACCTACAAAAAGAATGGCAAACGGCAGCTGGGGTGAAGTGCACGGCAAGGACGGTTCGAAACAGGCTCATCGGGGCAGGGCTGAAGTCGTGCAAAGCTAGAAAAAAGCCCTTCATCAATGAGAAGCAAAGAAGAGCTAGACTGAGGTTTGCAAAAGACCACAAGGATTGGACCGTAGAGGACTGGAGTAAGGTCATCTTCTCTGATGAGTCCAATTTTCAGCTTTGCCCAACACCTGGTCATCTAATGGTGAGACGGACACCTGGAGAGGCCTACAAGGCACAGCGTCTTGCACCCACTGTGAAAGTTGGTGGAGGATCAGTGATGATCTGGGGGTGCTTCAGCAAGGCTGGAATTGGGCAGATTTGTCTTTGTGAAGGACTCATGAATCAAGCTATTTACAAGGTTGTCCTGGAAGAACACTTGCTTCCTTCTGCTCTGACAATGTTCCCCAACTCTGAGGGCGATTGCTTTTTCCAGCAGGACAATGCTCCATGCCACACAGCCAGATCAATCAAGGTGTGGATGGAGGACCATCAGATCAAGACCCTATCATGGCCAGCCCAATCTCCAGACCTGAACCCCATTGAAAACCTCTGGAATGTGATCAAGAGGAAGATAGATGGCCACAAGCCATCAAACAAAGCTGAGCTGCTTGAATTTTTATGCCAGGAGTGGCATAAAGTCACCCAACAGCAATGTGAAAGACTGGTGGAGAGCATGCCAAGACGCATGAAAGCTGTGATTGAAAATCAGGGTTATTCCACAAAATATTGATTTCTGAACTCTTCCTAAGTTAAAACATTAGTATTGTGTTGTTTAAAAATGAATATGAACTTGTTTTGTTTGTATTATTTGAGGTCTGCAAACACTGAATCTTTGTTGTTATTTTGACCAGTTGTCATTTTATGCAAATAAATCTATCTATAATTCCAGCAATCTTTGTGTGTCTGTCTTTGTCTGTCTGTCTGTCTGCGACCGCCGTTTCTCGACGACCGCCAGTCCGATCTCATTGAAACCTGCCAGGAATATTGCCGGGGACCCGCGGATGTGCCTTTTCGAGGTTTGATATCGATCGGACAAGCGGTTCCCAAGTTACGGCCATTTTACTGCTTTTTCAGTGTTGAAAAGGTGTATATATGGCAGCTGAAGGTGTCGTTCCACTTTCTCACCTTCTGCAATTTTTTTCCCAAATTATTAATAACCGGACGACCACCGGTCCGATCGGATTGAAACTTGCCAGGAATATTGCCGGGGACCCGCGGATGTGCCTTTTCGAGGTTTGATATCGATCGGACGAGCGCTTCCCAAGTTATGGCCACTTATCTGTCGACCAATGACAGGACACGTTGCTATGACTCACGAATGACGTCACAATTGTTTATTTATTAGTTATTTATTTATTATTTATTTATTAATTTTTTTTGTACGATTGACGGTCCGATCTGATTGAAACTTGCCAGGAATATTGCTGGGGACCCGTGGATGTGCCTTTTCAAGGTTTGATATTAATCAGATAAGCAGTTCCCAAGTTACAGCCATTTATCTGTCGACCAATGACAAGACACGGTAATATGACGTCACGAATGACGTCACGAATGACGTCACAATTAATGTTTATTGATGTTTTTTTTTTTGCACGATTTACGGTCCGATCTGATTGAAACTTGCCAGGAATATTGCTGGGGACCCGCGGATGTGCCTTTTCGAGGTTTGATATTAATCGGATGAGCAGTTTCCAAGTTACGGCCATTTATCTGTCGACCAATATCTGCGAGAGAGGGGACGGGAGAGGGGGGGATGAGAGTGGGGGCTAGAGAGGAGGGGGAGAGAGGAAGGGCGAGACTAGGGGGAGAGGGGGAGAGAGAGGGGGTGGGAGTGGGGACGAGAGAGAGGGGCGAGGGAGAAGGGCGAGAGAGAGGGGCGAGAGAGAGGGGCAAGAGAGAGGGGCGAGAGAGGAGGGGGGAGAGAGAGGGGGTGAGAAAGAGGGGGTGAGAAAGAGGGGGTGAGAAAGAGGGGGTGAGAAAGAGGGGGGAGAGAGAGGAGGAATAGAGGAGGGGTGAGACTAGAGGTGAGAGAGGGGGAGAGAGGGGGTGAGAGAGGGGGAGAGAGAGGGGAGAGAGAGGGGGAGAGAGAGGGGAGAGAGAGGGGGAAAGAGAGGGGAGAGAGAGGGGGAAAGAGAGGGGGGAAAGAGGGAGGTGAGAGAGAGGGGGCGTCACAATTCAAGAGAGGGAAGAGAGGAGGGGGCGAGAGAGGGGGTGAGAGTGGGGGTGAGAGAGAAGGGCGAGAGAGGAGGGGGAGAGAGGAGGGGCGAGACTCGGGGGGGGAGCGAGGGGGGCAAGAGAGAGGGGGCGTCACAATTCTTCTTCATTTGATATGACGTCACAAATTTACACTGGAGACCTAAATATGTTTCCCAAATTATGGCCATTTATGATACGGTTGGTCCGATCTAATTGAAATAATGCCCCAATCCAGTCATCGTTTACGCACCTATGGGCCGCCCCTACGGACCCGTACTAGTGCTCTAAATGACAATATTTTTATTCAGAATTTGGGAGAAATGTTGTCAGTAGTTTATAGAATAAAACAAAAATGTTAATTTTACTCAAACACATACCTATAAATAGTAAAACCAGAAAAACTGATAATTTGGCAGTGGTCTCTTAATTTTTTCCAGCGCTGTATACATACACACACATACAAGATGAGAGTTTTCGTAATGTATAGATAAAATAAGGTTCAAAGATATAAAGTGTTGAAGCTGGTGATATTATTTGACCTTGTTTGGCCTTGAGTGCACGCAAGGCTGACATGGGAAAATAATTTCTCAGCCATCAAAAGGAAAAAAAATCAATAATAATTTGAATATGGTGTCGGCTGGTTATAGCTTCAAGGTTCTGGTAAATGTGAATCTGTGCAAATCCATGCAGGCAGTGCGAGTAATTAGTGCACTGGTGGATTAGCACATTGGTACTCCCTGCAGGTATAGCATGGAGTGGATTGTTCTGTGTGCTAACAGAAGGTTGTGGAAACTCTTTGAATGCAAGCCCTTGTAATAATACAGCACTCGTATTATTGAATATTACTGCTTGAAAGCAGAATTGACCCTCGATTAAGGATTCAAACCATGTGCAAGAGGTCGTGAGTGGGTTTTAAAGTCTATTCAGATTTTTCTTTAAACTGCGGAGAAATGTCATGCAACTGATGTTGCTTTATAAACTAACAGGGTGATTTCATAAATTGCATGTGAGCCACAAGTCAAACGATATGTTGTCACCATGGTAACGCTGAGATTGACGATGCTGCGACACTGGTTTAAAATGCCCAATTAAATAAAATAACATTTTAGTGTCTTCATAATACATATGCGATTGGTACTTTACAAAATTGGGATGTTTTATTTGAATGCCAGGTTGGTTTACAGTGGGCAATTGAGGGCAGAATCTTTCAGTAAATGAATAAGGGTCAGGAAATAAAAATGTAATGGATTATGGAGTTATTGATGCTGTCATGATTTTGGGAAGGTAAATGGAGCCAGTATAGTGTGTATGGTATTACGAGATGGTATGCTAGGCCTTCTGTGCAAAAGGTCTGAAAAATACCCGAAAACGATATAAAATGTCCCTTTCAATACCCAACGTAGATTGAATTCAATGCATTTTTCTAATGAAAAGTGTGTTTCTGCTCGGATTTTACGAAAATTATCTAAGATAAGACTGTAGCTAGACCAGAAGGCCCAAAGGTGAAAAAAATCCATATGCATATGAGTGTTTGTATGTACTTGTTTATGTTAATTGTTAAATAAATGTTCAATTGTTCAGATGACTTAGAAATTTCTTCGACACCCCCTTGCAACTGTCAGAGGCTTATCGCATGTGACAGTTGGTGCTGGCGTTGTATATCTTCCAGTCTTGGGGTGTCATTCTCAGAAGCTTACGGTTGCTTAGGATATCCTTATTGTGTCTCTCCTCCTTCTGAATAGCATTGAGGAAGTGTCCCGCTGCATCTGGACCCCAGTAGACCACTGGAGTCTCTGTTTGACCATCACATCTTACCAGGATGTAGCCATAACCACAAGCCTCATGCCGTTGCAACTTCTGCGTGTTGCTCTAGTCAGGGTTGAGCTCTCTCCCATAAATGTTGGTGGAAAGGGCCTCAAAGTCAGCATAAATGATGAAGGGAGCTGGTTGTTACTTGTGCCAGTTCTGAAATAAGATCATGTTTTTTCCCTTCTCTGGCATATCTACCCTCATAGCAGTTTGCCTAATGCCCTTAACATTCTGGTCTCTGCACCTCCAGCAGCTCCTCGCGAGAACACCCATGTAGGCACCTTTCACAGAAGTATTTATGCTCTCTGTGCTTACTCTGATTGTGAGGTAGGTGGTTCAGGTCTTTAACCCAGGTATAGTATGACTTACTGTCCTTCTCAGTTAGGCCTAGGTCACATTTGCCACGGCGGCCATGGGGTCTCCAAAATCTACGGCCACTAGCAATTATACGGCGGCCGCATTATTTCCACGGTCACACAATGTAGCAGTCACATATGTTTTTATTTTTCGGGGAGCCGCACGGCGTATTTAGGCCTAAGTCACATTTGCCACGGCGGCCGTGGGGTATCCAAAATCTACGGCCACTAGCAATTATATGGCGGCCACAGTATTTCCATGGTCACACAATATAGCAGTCACATATGTTTTTATTTTTCGGGGAGCCACACGGCGTATTTATAAATTGTGGAGACCGAAAACGTGGGGTTGCCGTACGGTCTTTGATTTGATGTCGCACGGTGACCTTAGGGCGTTCCTGCAGCGGCCATAGAATTTTCAAGGCAGACACAAGGTGCCCGCAAGGTGACCGCAGGGGGGCCCTAAGGCGAATGTGCGGCCAGACGGACGGTAATGAATGGGTTAATTTATTTTATTTTTTTTTACCAGTTTTTTTTTTTTTCGGCTTGTCGAATTGCTATGGCGAACGTAGAAATGAAAAAAGTTATAACTCCGCGCTATAATTCCACGGCGACCTTACGGCCTGTAAAATATAGCCATACGGCGTAGGGCCACCCTGAGGCCACCTCAGAAACTCTGCGGCTGCAGCACGTTTCTGTCAATTCAGAGGGAGTATGGCAGCCGTATCCTCGCCGTAGAACAAATGTGACTTAGGCCTTAGCAGCAGGTTGATTCTAGAGCTGTCTTCATGTTGCTTGCTAAGCCTGTGGACAATCACCCCCTTGTCCCAGCCATATACATTCAGAGCCAGGTTATTCTGCCTTTCTACTTGCTTGATCTGTGATAGCGGCATGGGAGCATCAACCCCCTGTGAAGTCAAGACCATCTTCTACTGGATAACTTGTAGACCTGTACACATGTCCCCCATGGTCCACTAGGAACAGAGCTGACCGGAGGACCCACCTGAGGCAATGGTCATCCTCGTTCTTCAAATTGACCACTGCTTTCTTGTTTCTGAGAGCTGCTGGCAGTGGGATATACGAGCCGCCCCTCAGAGGCTGGTAGTGAGTGATGTCCAGTCACAGAAGTTCCACTCTGTCAATCTCCAAGCCAGAGCCGTGACTCATCAACTTTTCAAGGGTCTCCAGGATGTTTGGGAAAGCCATGTCAAATGTACCATGGATCTCATGGGCCTGGGAGATGGCCTACTGCTTGTGCTGAAGCACTGCAGGCATATTCACCCACTCCTTCCCCTCCTTGTCAATCTTTACCTTCCGGAACAGAACCTTTAAAGCAAGCTGGAATTTAACCCCCTTCAAGGTGAGGATCTCTTCCACCAGTTTCTGGTGAATCTGTGGATGCGCACCTTCCAGGAAGGATTTAGGGTCGGCCTCTAGTCGGTGAAACTTTGGAACATCCATCTGCCACCCTCGCAGAAAATGTCCAATGGCCCAGGGGGTGTTTTCGAATGTAAGGTCACCTTTTTGTTCCCCCTGGTTGGACAGCTCGAGAATGTCTTTTTGGCATCTCTCCACTGTCTGGGTTTTCTGGGGAGGTATGGGATCAAATTCCTCCAGTATTCCTTCTGCTTTCTCTCCTTCTTCTTTCGAGGTGGGGCAGAAGGTCGGTATTTCTTTGAAAGCAGTGATTTAAGCAGGTGCTTTTTCACTGCTTCCAGAATGGGATCATCCAAAATGCTCTGAACAGAACCTTGGGGAGGCTCCTGTATCTGCATCTCTGCAAGCACTTGTTCGATGTACTCATCCATGGTAACCATGTTTCATGGGCATACTAAGGAGTTGCCAATGTCTAAATAGGAAATCTTGGTGGTATTACGTAAGTAATTTACTGCAAGAAGTCCATGTTATGGGAAAATAAAATTGCATAGTAGATACTGCAATGGATCACAATAGTTCACCATCGTTTGTAATGGATTGCAATAAGAAGACATCCGATTATTCCGCTCGAGATTTGTCTTATGAGGATGCTGTGAGCCAGACATGTGAGCCAGAAACATTCATATGATAGCTTAAAAAGTTTGAATGATGAAATGGATGAAATTTTGAGTACCACTGCTGATATGTCTGATAGTTAAATGGATTAAATTTTGTCAGATATGTCTGATAGTGAAAACAATTAAAATTTGCCGGCCTTCTCGATAAGAAGCAGGTTAATCCAGGGAATGCCATCGCCTGCTTGCTAAGTAAGACGTATATATGCCCGCATTCCATGCAGTATTCCCACGGTGCCCTCTCGGTGACCCACGTCGAATCCTCCACGGTGACCCACGGTGCATCCCATCTGAGGTGGGGACACCTATTTTGGATCTTCGCAAATTCAGCGTCTACCACCGGCAAGGTGCAAAGAAGGTTCCTTTTTTATTTTCACATTCCCTAATCCCTTGGTGTATTTCATAGATGGCCTGGTTGTTGTGCTTTTGACGCATAGTTGGCTTAGACATAGTATCTATGCATCACCTCTCTAAAAAAGGTAGAGGATGGGTCTCAGAGCCAGAACCTCTTTTGGTACAACAAGGTGCATATGGTGCACATTCAACTGAGCTGGATACTACATTTTTGCTTCGCTAAAGCAAAGCAAAAAAGGCAGGGGATGCGTCTCAGAGACAGAACCCATTTTGGAACAATAAGGTACAATATGGTGCATGTTCAACTGCACCAGATACTACTTTTTGCTTTGCTTTTTAGCCAAGCTGTAAGAGCTGGAAGCTGTCGTAGCAGCGACTGGCCTCTTTTTTGCTGCGTACTCACCCTTCGTTCTTGATAAAGTTGGCTCCCGGATCCATTAGCAGCTCCTATCATATACGTTGAGCCGTCCACACTCGGGCCTCCTCCCACTCCTTATTCTCAAGAATTAGGATCATGCTAGGCCTGATATGTGTCTCAATAATTTTCTTCTCCCTGATCCTGTACCCCTAGGGGCAGGTCTTGCCACTTGGTTGGCTGTTGCGCTTCACTGAAGGCACCTCTCTGGTCGTTGAAGTCTTCGCTCTTTGGCCATTGAAGGTCTTAGCTTGCTGCTGCACCATGCTTTTCCATTGCTGCTGCGATATTCTCTTCCATGGTAGCCATGCAAATGGATATACGAAGGAAAAGGCCATTGTCTAAATAAAAAATCTCGGTGGTTCAAGTCAGATCTCTCTTACTTCAAGACACTTATATTCATCTCTAAAAGTATGAGTCTGGGAGCATTCCCAGAGCCCTGGAGCCCTCTAAACACAAGTTGGCCCAGAATCCCCTTTTCCTATACTACTAGCAAACCCGGTTCATATAAAGATAACCAACTGCTTTAGAAACAGCCACGAGGACAAAGGAAAACACAATCACTTGTATGCTGCTGAGGTTATAAGTTAAACTCTACTGTACCTCTAGTGTTACCCGAGCGTGTTGTGTTACCGAAGGTAGTGTGACCCGAGCAATAACTCTTAACAGCATATATTCCAGGTGTACCCAACTCCATTAAAGCCTCAGTGTTGGTTTCCTGCTAAGCATTACATCGCCGGATGAGGGCAAACACAGCCTGTTCCGAGTTCCTTACGAAGTTCTGCATGGATAAAGTACACAAAAAGGAGCACCACAAATGCTTACCTTTTAAATATAATTCTTTAAATATATACATATTCGTGATATTCGTGATATATACATATATACATACATATATATATATATATATATATATATATATATATATATATATATATATATATATATACATATACACACATATGTACATACATATATGTATATATATACACATACATATACATATATAAATTCGTATACACATACATATATATATATATATATATATATATATATATATATATATATATATATATACACACACACACACACACACACACACACACACACACACACACACACACACACACACACACACACACACACACACACACACACACACACACACACACACACACACACTAATTTCTCACCTTGGGCAAAAGAGAATGTTTTAAATGTTGTCGAGAGCACACACACAAAAGTGAGTGTAAAACAAAAAACAGTTGACGTTTCCCGGAATTGGCAGATCAATTGTGTTGGTTTTAGAATGTACAAGGAAGTCAATGTGAAGCATCCCAAAAGTGTTTCCAAGAGAAATATATCTGATGAGTGCATTATTTTCTTCATATCAGGTAGATTCCGATACCGCAGTATTATTACTGTAACTATAATCGTCATAAGCAAACCAATGGAAATCAAAATAATCAAAACAATTGCCAGAGGATCCGTCATTGTAAGAACTTCATTGGCTTTAGGCACACAAGCATTTTTCTTCTCATTCGGCCACAGGTCTTTTGAGCAGTCATAACAATAGGGAGAACCTTTGACAATATAAACAGAAAAGATAAATAGAATGTAATTTTTAGAATCATGTTGAGTACGTATCAACTTAGATGATTGGTGGATATATACAATACATATTTAGATGTACTTCTACTCACATACCTGTTGTGTTTGAGAATTCCCCAGCAGTGCAGGCAAAACAGTCGAAGCAACAGACCGGTTCTCCTTTACGAAGAACTTTACGAAAACCAGGTTGACACAGAACACTGCATGCTGATATCGGTACCTGAAATAAAACATATAAACCACGAAAATTTTCAAGTTTTTCACAATTTAGTGCAGACACTTACAATTCATTAAATTCACTTTATTGTGCTCTGATCTTTATGCTGTATGTTGGAAAGTTAATCCAATACACGTTTGAAAGATCAAGATTGCTTCCTGAATCTTGTTGAACTAATTGTTATTAATTCGTCAAATTACACAAAGCAGCACAATGATACAAAAACAAAGCTCATTTGTCGTCTACTTTTTCCAGTAATAACATTTCATGAAAGCACAGTTTTGGGCACATCACATTCAAATGAGCAACGATGAGTGATGTCAGCTGAAATGTCTGGCCATCATATGATGAGGTCAACAACTTCTCGCAGCTGTGAAGACACTTGAGACTGAAGGAATTATACGTTCCGAGTGAATAACGTCATAAAGCTATATTTTCACAATCAAATTTTTGTTTTAACAAGTTTTAGCTGAACTCAACAAATCATGTACCCGACAAGCCACTTTTACCTCCCCCTCCCTCCAACCCCCCCCCCCAAAATTACATGAGTCATGTACCAGATATGTCTGTTTTCTACCCCCAAACAAATATAATGTGGGTCATATACCTGACACATCATGTACACATTCACTCAGCCTATTAAAAATATAATCAACAATTCTAAACAAATATATAATAAATGTATGGTGAAATACAAAAAAAAATACACACTTAAAATTATGGCCGATGCCACCTTTCTATATAGATCTACAGGAAGCCTTGAATACACAGATTTACATATGTGGGATGTGGATGTGGGATTCTGTTAATAATACACAGATTTACATATATACACAGATTCACCAGCGCTCCCAGGTCTAACTCCCCAAATGCAAAATCGGAGAAAACCTCACATAGCAAGCATAGCCAATCAAGATATTGATCATAAAGATCATTCCCTTTCTGTTGTAATCATTTCCAAGCATTGATTTTGAAAAAAAAATTTTCACTTATTTTTCACACTCTAAAAATATTTTGTGAAATATATTTTTTTTATAAACCACTACATACAAAATGGAAAGTCGATGTTGCAGAATATCATAACATGATTATCATGAAAGCTCCATTCCAAAGACAGTGATAACAATAAGCATGAATATGTGAACATAGTTCAGAAGCTGGTTGATTGGTGTTATTTTTTCAATATTTTTCCACTTAACAGGTAGCCATGACCCAGTGATTATTCATGACCATAGTATAGAACAGGTTTCTGAGCATAAGTATATGGGCATAGTGATCGATGACAATTTTAAATGGAGCAATAATTCCCAAGTGTTGGCTGATAAAGAAAATTATGGATTGTACTTTTAAAGGCAATTCAGAGTTCCTTGTCAATAGAATTTTGGTTCTTTTCTTTCAGTCTTTGATCAAAAGTATTGTTACTTTCACTTGCTATGTACATTTGGTGATTTGTCAAAAGAGAACATAAATAAATTAGAAAGACCCAGCGAGCCTCTCTCTCTATATCGAGTGCAGCCTGTGGCTGCATCATTTGTTGGGACGCGGCTATGCCGCTGATGCAGTGTCCCCCTTACCACTACACTGGTGCTCATTTTGCCAACCTCAGGAGGATGACAAGCTGAGTCAACCTCCTGGTGTATTATTTAATTCAGCAGCCAATGGGACTTTAACTCAGGAATCTCGGATCCCAAGCTGCCACCCTAACCACTAAGCCAACACCAGGCTTACCCAGCAAGTAATATGGACAAACCTTTCTTCAATTTGTACCTTGTATGAGAAACGTATTGTATTGAAAGTTCACAAGATTGCACAGTTCAAGACTCATCACACATACTTTAGAATTATGTTAGTCTTAATCATGTCGGCACTCATGTTTGTATTTCACTTACTTTATGCTGCTGTTTTATGCAATAAATTGTGCCAAATGAAATTCCTATATTCAATGCTAATGCAATGCATACATTCCCTTTCTGTTGTAATCATTTCCAAGCATTGATTTTGAAAAAAAATTGTGTACATAATTGAGGCTCATGGAATTGCAAGTGTATGGGCAAATTTCCATGTGTTTTAAAAGGACAACAAATGAATAAATTAAAAAAATTAAAAATGAGAATGTTTACATTTCAAAAGTCTGTTTTCACCTTTCTGGCACTGCAATATTTTGCTTGTTAATCACACTATAAGTTACTTACTGTGATGGATTATAACAATCATAGTTGTTCACATTATTTTCAGTAAACTGAATTATATTCATACCGGTTAAATATTTCACATATTTACTTTCCTTGTGCAAACTTAAAAAGTCTGTGAATAGGTGTAAATTGAATTTTTTAAAGAAAGGAAATGTTATTTATGAGGTAAAATAACTCCAACCTTATTTTTTCCACTCTTCCAAGCAATAGCACTTTCATTGAGGTAAAAAGTTTTTCCATGAGAAGGAGACATTTCAAAGAAGCCAAAAGAATGAAGCAGTGGTTCTTCATTGTCAGCCATCTGCCAGTTGAGAAACTCATAGGTTACAGGTGGATCTCCATTTTCATCAAAGCTAAAGAGTTTCCCCATGCTGGTGACAAAACTAACATTCCTCAAATAAAGCAGCAACTGAAAAAACACAAGGGTATATTGTCATATAATGAATAAATGCGTGTATAATGAGCTAGAAAATCACTAATATTTAAAAATAGGTCTGTGTGAATAAATACTGGCCTGACAAAGAAGAAAAAAAAGAAGAATATTCTGTCTTTCTTCAGTTTCAAGGTTAAAATATAAAAACTCGTTTTTAGAAAAGTTCAGATAAAAAGATGTCAACTATTTCTAGCTAGTATTTTAATGCTTATTATTTTTCACACACACCCATCACATGCAGCAGGAACACAATAATTTGCAATACCTGCCAGGACTTAAGTTCAACTTTTCTGACACAAGAGCTATTTTGAAAAGGACCATGTCCAGGAATACAACCATAAAGATCAAGCAGAGCATGTGAAAGAGAATATACGGCAAGATATGTGATGTATGACATGCGGAACTCAGGTTCCTCCATCAATACACTTTGTATTGGATCAATACTTTCTGATAGGCTGCAGCTTTGGACAAACTCTCCATTGTTGTTTGTAGAGCAGTTATAAGTTTCTCCCAAAGAACTGTGCAATAATGCATTTGACAAGCAATGACCTATTTTTAAAGGAGTTGCATCTTTGGCACCCATGGTGTCAAGGGCAACATTGCTCATGTTACATATTAATCCAGTGCATTTCTTGCTCATGCCCGTCCAAGATTCATTCCACAATTTTTGAACTGGATCTGTGAAATTTGATGTTAAAAATGAAATTACAAAACCATATTTGACATCATTCATTCTGGATTGTAATATTTGTATTTTTACCCTCACCAGAGGAGAGGGAGGGTATTGCATTTGCATCCATTTGTCTTTTTCTTTGTTACTTGCAAAAATCGAAGATTTTTCAAGTATATTGGTTGGTCCTGCCTGTTACTTGGCAATTTGCTTTTTTTTATTTTGACAATTATGTTGATCGTTTAAATTTGTCCACTCACCTTTGATCCCCTACATATAGGGCCAACATTTTAAACCGATCTTAACGAAACTTCACCAAATTGTGGAGTTGGTGGTCCAACAGAATGCTATATGTATGTATATATATATATATATATATATATATATATATATATATATATATATATATATATATATATATATATATATATATATATATATATATATATATATATATATATATATTGAAGTGAAAATGTCAAAACGTCATCAGAGACCAGAGGTCAGCAACTTTTTCAACTTTCGAAAATCCACAATTTTCATACGATTGATTTGAAATTTGAAGGGCATTTACATATCAGGTCACTAAATTCAAACAACTATTGTTTTTGAAGTCAACATAAGCAAATAGGTCAACAAAAGCCAGATTTTTTCAATTGGAAATTTTCATTCCATTGACTTGAAATTTGAAGAGCATTTAAATATTAGGTCACTGAATTCAACCACCAATTATTTTTGAGGTCAACATAGGCCAAAAGGTCAACATAGGACGAATTTCTAAAATTGGCAATGTTCATCCGATTGACTTGAAGTTTGAACAGGATTTTCATATCAGCTCACTGAATTCAACCACCAGTTATTTATGAGGTCAACATAAGTCAAATTTCTGAAATCCTCAATTTTCATCTGATTGCCTTGAAATTTGAACAGGATTTTCATTAAAAATGACCATCATGAGTCATGTGATCTGGCAGCCATATTGGATCAAAGGGAAAATCTTTGAAAATCTTTGTAGGAGAAACCACTTAAACGATCAATGCAAAATTTTTACTACCCATGGGAAATGTTATTTGATAAAGATGTCACGTGGTCTGGCAACCATAATGCATCAAAGGAAAAAAAAACCCTTAAAAAAAAAGTTGGCTCACACTCAGTCCTTCTCAAGACTGCACAGAGTATCTAGTTATTATTGCCATTATACCATTGTCATCAAACGGAATTAACTGATTCATTTTGGTTCTAATAATTTTGATGAAAACTTTAACTTTGATGGCCGAGAGAGCTGAAGTCAGGATTGGAGGTCGATGGATGAAGAACCTTATTCTCGTTTGGTGTGGCTTGTCTCTGAGCCATTGGTCTATGACGTGAAGTTACTGTTTTCAGTCAGCCTACGACTCTTGTGTTCTTGACATACTGCAGTTCTTGCCATCCTCTCTCTAAGGCCTAAGTCACATTTGCTCTACGGCTAGGATACGGCAGCCGTACACACCCTGAATTGACAGAAATGTGCGGCGGCCACAGAGTTTCTGAGATGGCCTCAGGGTGGCCCTACGCCGTATGGCTATCTTTTACAGGCCGTAGGGGTCGCCGTGGAATTATAGCGCGGAGTTATAAATTTTTTCAGTTCTACGTTGGCCGTAGCAATTCGACAAGCCAAGCTGTGACGTAGAAGTGTTCCACATCGACTGTACGTAGGGCGTACGATGGGCTTGCATTATTCGTATGGCTGCCATGGGCTCTTATCAATGAAAAATGAATTTTGCCAACCCCCAAAATATTGCAAAAAAAAAATAAAAAATATTACGTTCGCCTTAGGGCCCCCCTGCGGTGGCCTTGCGGTCTGTGTGACTACCTGTGGGCAACGCAGGGTGGATGCACGGTTCCGCTACGCCCGCCGTGTGTCCTACGTACGGTCTCCGTGGCAGTCTGCGTCGACCGTGTGTCCCCGTGCTCTACCACTAGAGATAAAAGTATAGGTGTTTGTCTATACTCCGAACTGGTATATTCAGTTATATATATTATAGTTATAGCATATTCAGTTTTATATATATATATATATATATATATATATATATATATATATATATATATTATAGTTATAGTATATTCAGTTATATATACTGGTATATTCAGTTATATATACTGGTATATTCAGTTATATATATATATATATATATATATATATATATATATATATATATATATATATATATTATAGTTATAGTATATTCAGTTATATATACTGGTATATTCCGAACTGTTATATTTTTATTTCAGTAAAAAAAAGAACTGGTATATATACCCACTCGTTACCATCTGTCTGGCCGCATGTTCGCCTTAGGGCCCCCCCTGCGGTCACCTTGCGGGCACCCTGAGGCTACCTTGCGTCTACCTTGAATATTATATGGCTGCCGCAGGGAAGCCTTTAGGTCACCGTGCGACATCAAATCAAAGACCATACGGCACCCCCACATTTTCGGTCTCCACAATTTCTAAATACGCCGTGCGGCTCCCCGAAAAATAAAAACATATGTGACTGCTACATTGTGTGACCGTGGAAATACTGCGGCCACCCTATAATTGCTAGTGGCCGTAGATTTTGTAGACCCTACGGCTGCCATGCCAAATGTGACTTCGGCATAAGCAAGGTATGGGGCAGTCTTATAAAAGATGATCTGCAATCTGCTGGAGGCCACACTCATAGTCTGATGAATCAGAAAAATTCAAGGAGAATATGTTATGATAGAATATACCAACACCCATTCGAAGCCGGTTAAAGGGACACCATTCCCTCCGATGCAGATCACAACCAGGGGGGTTGGTATAACAGAGGAGGTGTTATAGATATCCGCTGGGTTTGTATGGATGCCATTGCTTCATCTGCCACGTGTGTTTGCTCAGGCCATCGCCTGCTGTGATATAGGTTTGAGCAACTCTCGTGAAGGGTTTGCAGCTCTTCAAACTTTGTGGGAGTCGTTCTCTAAGCTTGGTGTGCAAGGGGTGAACGACATATTGAGGTGTATAGAGTTGAGATGTATTGAGGGCTGCTTGTCGAGTGATGGCTGCTCACTTAATGTGATGGGGATGGATGCCCGCAAGGACTGGGAAGTGATGGGTGTGAGTAGGGTGAAGGCATCCACTGATGACCTTGAAAGAGTTGAGGTGCACATATATAGCTTCTTCGTGTGGTTGCTCTTTCCCCATGCAGACAGAGTATTCTGCAGGGGCATGCAACAGGGTAAGTGTTGAGGTGTGTCAGGCAGTGAAATCAGCTCCCATTCATGGACAGTTAATCTGAGGATAAGGTTAACTCTAGTAACTTCTTCGCTCACTGGAGATCTTGGTAAAATCACAAACTGGTCCAACATGTGGGACATGTCTTTCAATCCGGACAAATCTCACACTCTTACCATGTCTCTCTGAAATGACCGTTTGGACCCCCTCCTCCACCCCATCTACTTTCTCAACAATCCTCTGGAAAAAGTCCTTTCTTTCAAGCTTCTGGATGTCACTATCTGCCATGATCTTTCCCTGGCAAAGCCACATTTCCAACCTGGCCTCCAAAGGCAGTCACTGACTCAGAATCGTCCGTCGTGCAAAGTCCTTCCTCGGCCCACCTGACAACATACAAAGCTTTTGTTCGCAGCCTGGTGGAGTACTGCTCTCCAATCTGGGCTGGTGCTCCTGCCTCCCACCTTTCTCGGCTTTAGGCTGTGGAAACCAAGGCATTTCGGATCATTGGCATCTCCCGCGATGAGGATGAGTCTTTGGGCCTCTCACTCTCTCAACACTGGCAGGTCGGTGGTCTTTCTGTCTTCTACCATCTCCTCTCCAGTCTCGCCCCCCCCTGCTGTGTCTGCTATTTGTCCCCACCCTATTTCTGCAGGGTGCTCAAGGTCCACCAACAACCCGCTTCTGGTGAAACTACCAAAATCACGAATCACTGTTCACCTTCACTCTTTCATTCCTATTTTTTTCCACCTTTGGAATAAACTCCCTCACTCTGTTCAATCCCATTCTTCCCTCCAGACCTTCAAAACAGCTGTTCACCACCACCTCTTATCGTCCCCCATCCAAATCCTCGATCTTTTCTACCCTCGTTAATCCACCCCAAACCCACCTCCTTCAAATTCACTGCTTTCCTTCCTGAAAGTCCCTGGAGTGTCCATCTTGTTTTGCATGTGAACCATGCCCCCATCCCTCTCCCTTCCACAGATCTCCTAATGTCTCTCTTCCCCACTGTTTTGTCCTTCCCACTCCTGCCCCTCTTGTCTCATGCCCCCCCCCCCTTGCTGTGTGTTGTGCGTTTGCTCTCATACGAACCTCGACAAGGTATACAAAAAAAACCAAACTGTTTTCCCTGCTACCTTCTCTGCACGCTGTCAGAAGGTCAGGGATTAGTCGATTTGCATGCCAATATGGGTAGAAACATGCATGAAGGGAAGGTGGATATTATTTAGCTGGGCTTCTCGCTGCCTGTCTGCATTACTGTTCTGAAGGTGGAAAAGAGAGGAGACCTATTTCTGGACATTGAGATGTCAGAGCCATTGGTCATACTAATGGTCCATAGAAGCAACATCTTGGCTTAGATTGCTGTATCTGGTTTAGTGTTGATAAAATGTCATTTGGTAAAACTGCAGAGAGTAGTAAAGTAGGCAGAAAAGATCCTCAGATAAAAGATAGACATAATTGTAATCACTCATGAATGAATTTTAACAAAAGCTAAATCCATGATACAAAATAGTATCCACCCTCACTGCACCAGTCAAGCTCAGCAAGATGTGCAGAAGGGGTAGCAGCCCAGAGGGGAGGGCAGTACTTCAGCTAGCTCCAAATGAAGACCTAAATCAAAGGATGGAGTTGGCCTTGGATACCATAGGCAAAGACTTTGGAGAGCAAGGCAGATGCCACACTGTATCTGGAACCCACGCCACACTGTTCCTTTGAAAAAGAAAATAGCGGTTAGTCTCATAGAGGCTTTCATAAAGTTATTCAAGAAAAGCAAAAGGACACCAAATAAATTATGGACTGAGGAAGGAATAGAGTTTTATACCAGAGCGTTTATGAATTTTCTTAAAGATATAATTAGAAATTGAAATTTACACATTATTTGTCCACAAAAATGGAAAATTGCACTGTCAAACAAAGCTCACAATGCTCACATTCTCTATACGATCCGTGAAGGATACGAAAAAGGAAAAGCACGATCCGTGAAGCCATGAGTCAGTCAATCAGTCTGTAAAGATTTTTAGGCTCTTTTATTTTGCCTATTATTCACGTTCTGTTTGAACGTGAATTTCAGACAACACAAACGACAATAAATTAAGTACTATTGGAATGTTCCTTTCACAGTGAAGCTGTGTGACTGCATGTCTATTAATTACAGACTGTTTGAACATCAGTTGCACCTTGACTTCACACACAGATGTCGATTAATTGTGTACGTTTCGACATTTTAGACTGCTGAAACCTCTTCGACCATTGAAGACCTTTTAAGACCCCGAGGACCCAAAAGACCTCGACTACCCAAAAGTCCCCAAAGACCCTCCAAGACCCCAAAAAAACAAAAGTCCCGGAGGACCCAAAAGACACAGAAGACCCTTTACATCCCTTAGACACCATTTTGACCCCTTAAAGCTTAAACCCTTCAGACATTTTAGACCCTTGAGCATTTTATATTGCAAATAAATATAATATCACAAATAAATTTGGACTCAATAAATGTTTGTATTCTGATTGGTGTTAATCATGACAACACAGCAAATCTGTGACGTCAATCTCTGCAACGTGTGGAGAGACAAGCGTAGCAAGGCGATCCACGCAACTATGTATGTATGTATATATGTATGTATATATGTATGTATATATGTATACGTGTGTGTGTGTGTGTGTGTGTGTATATATATATATATATATATATATATATATATATATATATATATATATATATATATATATATATATATATATATATATATATATATATATATATATATAGTGTATCAACCACAAACACTGTCCTTGAAGCCGTCCGGGAAGCTATGAACCCATCCATCAATCAGTCAGTTCGTGAAGAAAATATGCTTATTGATCACGTCCTGTTTGAACATTGGCTGCAGACGACAGAAACGTCTATAAATTACGTACGATTGCAATGTTCTTTTCACAGTGAAGTTTTGTGACTTTATTTCTATTAATTACAAACTGTTTGTCGTTTGCAGACTGCACGTACATATATTAATTACATACTATTGCAATATACATTTCGTCGTTTTATACTGCTAAGACCCTTTCGACCGTTGAAGACCCATAAGACCCTTAAGACTCCAAAAATCCAAAAGACCCCTGAGTAACCAAAGTCCCCGGAGACCAAAAAGACCCCAAAGAACAAAAGACACCGAAGACCAAAAATAACCTGAAGACCAAAAACACCCAGAAGACCCAAAAGACACTGAAGAACCCAAAAGTCACGGAGGACCTAAAAGACCACGATGACCCAAAAGTCCCAGAAGAGGAACCAAAAGACTCCTAAGACACATAAGTTATGGAGGACTCAAAAGACTCAAAAGTCCCAAAAGACCCAAAAAGTCACCGAGGACCCAAGCTACCCTAAAAGATGCAAAAGACCCTGAGGACTCAAAAAACCATGAAGACCCAAAAGACCGCAAAGAGTCAAAAGACCATGAAGACCCAAAAGGCCCTGAAGTCCCCAAATTCACTGAGGCACCAAAAGACCACAAAACCCAAAAATACCACGAATACCTAAAAGTCCCCAAGGAACCAAATACCCCAAAGACCCATAATTCCTCAAAGACACAAAACACCCAGAGGACCAAAAAGACCCTGAATAAGAAAAAGACCCCAAGGACCCAAAACACCCCGACGATCTTAGTAAGACGTCATCCTAGGTCAAAAATGTCAACGGATTCGTGATCAGCGTGAAAAAATGGCCATAAAGAAACACTCCTTTTAACGGGACAACAGAGAAAAAGTTGATGTGTGCCCAACCCTAATAAGCCATAATTATCCAGAGCCATGCCATGAGTAAGCCATAATTATCAAATTTTACCTGAAAAGTGGGTAAATTTGGTGGCCATTTTGAATTTTTGCATTTTACCAACCTAAGACATCATCCTATGTCAAAAAGTTCAACGAATTCGTGATCAGCGTGAAATTTGACCATAAAAAAACACTCCTTTCAAAAAAAGTATGGTTGTATGCCCAACCCTACTCCCATCACATTGATACAGCACTGCTTTTCTCAGTGCCCCACCACCCGAATCTTGGCATCAGTCTTCCTCTCTTTGCCCCTGGAATCCTCAATGAAAACTGCACTTATGCGTGTGGTATTACGCTGGTAAACCCCTTCATGTCATCCCCTCCATCACATAATCTCCTTCTAGCTTGTGTTATCCTACCCTTGCTTTGGGCTGACCCACCCACACCTCTGCTCTGCATCCCACAATTCCATATCCCTCCACCCAATGTGTCCCCTCCACATTTCTCCTATGGACACCCTCTCTGCTTCACCCACACCCCAAAAGTGTTTCCTGTTTTCAAACAGCCTGAACTCTCACCATCAGTTTGGATTCCATCCCAGTTATTACGCTGTACATGCTGCTGGTCCTCTCTCAGCAATGTTCGAATGGCCCTCAATATCAAGCAGGATCGTCTCCTTGCAAATATATAGGCCATTTGACACAATCTGACATCCTGCTTTGTTTTCTAAGCTCTACTTGTGGCATGCAAGTCCACCTTCATTCCTGGATTCTGATTTCCTCCACTCATACAACCAACATATTGCTGTCAATAGAGTTCCCCCCCCCATGCTCTTTACTCCCCTTGTCTCCTCATGGAGGCTGGAGCTCCCAAAGACAATGTGTTGGGCCCATTCTTGTCCCTCATCTATATAGATGGCCAATCTGATGCTCTGAAAAACGTTCTCTTCCCTTTTGCAGATGATATGCATTGGGTCATACAAGTACCCCCATTCCACTGATCGACAGACAACAACTGCATCACTCTGCTGATATGAAATTGATTAGATGCTAGTCTGCCAAATGGAACATGGCTTCAATCATGAAAAATGTCATTGTCTCTCCCTGTCACTCCAGCAGGATCATCAAGCTTACTCTCCTGTCTATATCCATGGTCAGTCACTGCTTCAGTTTCTTTCATTTCAAGGCCTTACCATCAGCCATGACCTCTCCTGGACAACTACTTCACAAAGCTGGCCTCCAAAGCCAGCCGTAGACTTGGTATCCTCCATCGATCCAAGTCATTCCTTGGAAAATCACACTACTCAAAGTCTACTGTGGAAGAAAAATACTTAATTATGTCTTGTGAAATGTATAATATGCTGCACCAACCATTTTCTGTCATGAAAGGTGATGATACTCATTTCCTCTTGTATGCTTTCAAATGCTTTTAAATGCTTGTAAAGGCATAAGTTCTATTGCAAAGCATTGCAATTAACTAAAGTCGTTTTGTCACTTTATGTGGAGTTGTTCACCAAGAAGGATCTTTGGTAAAATATCTGACCCAGCGTTGAGGCAAATGAAAGTGTTTTTGCATGAGAAACAAAACATGTTTATCACGTCCTTGAGGAGAGGAAGCAGCCCAGACAATTGCCTGAGCATGATTGCACCATATACTGTCCTAAGGATGAGACAGCCCCTTGTCTTGTGAATCAAACTGCTTGCTTGCAATCAAACCACAAATGAGTGGGAGATGAAATTCCATGCTCGCACATTGTGACCAGTGTGTGCATGGTCGCACACAAGCCATACATGGTGTCCTGATAATTAAGAGACCAAGGAACATTGAGTGACATGTAGTTTTGCTAAGATAACATGCACTGTTCTTTGTCCAACCAATTCCCCCTCCTTCCATTTTTCTATGCAAATAACTTTGCTATAAAGAAGCAAGGCTTGTGAAACAGGACTCAGAGAAGAAAGCTCACAGCAGCTCATCTTGGTGTTGCTCTGTGTATTTGTTTCTTTCAGTAGTAGATTAATGGGGTTTCTGAGGCACCCATGCAAATGAATGGGGAAAACTTTGAATTGATCCCCGAAAACCCCGAAACAGGAGTCTAATTCCTCCCATACAAATGTATAGGGAGAAGTCTCTGACTCGAGACCCATCAGGACAAAAGGAGAAGTATGATTTTCTGTCATACAAATGCAGAGGGAGAACTCTGACTCGAGACCAATCAGGACAAAAAGAGAAGTATGATTTTCTGTCATGCAAGCTCATGTTAAATTCAGACTGTCTCCAGGCTCAAAAAACCTCATACAAATTAATAGGGGAAGTTTTCTTGATCAAGACTTATTTGGTCAAGACAAAGAGTGAGCCAACGAATATGAGATCATGTTCTATTTGAGGTAAGAAATTAATTTTCCTATTACATTAATCATCATCGAGTATGTTCACAAATATTATTTTAGAACTTAGTTCTTGGTCTAAATATCTTTGTTGAGCAGAGATATAATGATAAACTTCTCTTAATGCTCTTGTTTGACCACCTCCTGAGCCTCACATTATTTTTTGCATAAGCCACGCCCAGTTTTCATAAGCCCCGCCCAGTTTTCATAAACACCGCCCACTTTTCATGAGGTGTTTTCATAAGCCACGCCCATTTTTCCTAAGCCCCACCCACTTTTTAAGCCCCACAAACTTTTCATGAGGTATTTTAATAAACCACGCCCACTTTCCTAAGCCCCGCCCACTTTTACTCAGCCCCACCTACTCTTACATCATTTCCAGTTAATCTCTGACTCACAAAGAATTCACTAGAAAATTCTAGAATGTTATGTTTTTGAAAAATTTCCCAATGAAGGCTTGTCTGGGCTTGCCCAGGGAATTTTCAAAGAATCCTCCATTTTGAAAAAAATTTCTCCATTGTCACAAGGCTTGCCTGGGCTTGCCCAGGGAAACCAGTCTTTCTGTATAAAAAAACTGGTTGCCCAGGGAAACCTGTCTTTCTGTATAAAAGCTTCAACCCAGACTTCATTTTAAACATTTTTTTACTGACAATGGAGTGCTGTATTGAGCTAGGAGTTCCTTGGAGTTCTACTGCTTGTATGGAACTAAACCTTCAAGTTGATGAACTGGATTCAAACCTCTTATCTGTTGAGGTAAGATTTTATTTTCCTATTTACAGTTTGATTCAAGCATCGACTCATTTAATAATTAAATCACTTAATTAATGCAATATTCTTTTTTCTCACAGGAAATAGTATTTAAATACAAAATGAAAATACTGCTTTTGCCACAACTTGGGACGAAATTGTTGGTTTGGTTGAAGACCTTATGAGCGACCAAGACCCACAGAACGAGCCAGACCTTGAGTGGGATGATTTTGGAGTTCCTTGGAGTTCTACTACTTGTATGGAACTAAACCTTCAAGTTGATGAACTGGATTCAAGCCTCTTATCCACTGAGGTAAGATTTTATTTTCCTATTTACAGAGTTTGATTGAAGCATAGACTCATTTAATAATTAAATCACTGAATTAATACATTATTATTTTCTCTCACAGGAAATTGTATCTGAAAATTCCGATTTTGCCACAACTTGGGGTGAAATTGTTGGCTTGGTTGAAGACCTTGTGAGCGACCAAGACCCACAGAACGAGCTGGACCTTGAGTGGGATGATTTTGGCGTTCCTTGGAGTTCTACTACTTGTATGGAACTAAACCTTCAAGTTGATGAACTGGATTCAAGCCTCTTATCTGTTGAGGTAAGACTTTATTTTCCTATTTTCAAAGTTTGATTGAAGCATACTCATTTAACAATTAAATCACTTAATTAATACATCATTATTTTCTCTCACAGGAAATTGTATCTGAAATACGAAATGAAAATACTGCTTTTGCTACAACTTGGGGCGAAATTGTTGGCTTGGTTGAAGACCTTGTGAGTGACCAAGACCCACAGAACAAGCTTGACCTTGATGGCCCACGCAAAGAGTTATACCTCA
This sequence comes from Eptatretus burgeri, assembly GCF_056783735.1. NCBI lineage: Eukaryota > Metazoa > Chordata > Myxini > Myxiniformes > Myxinidae > Eptatretus > Eptatretus burgeri. The sequence continues at coordinate 101,530,758 of NC_140961.1, read as the reverse complement.
GAGACCAGCAAAATCCTGAAAAAGAGTTTTACAGCAATAGTACTCATTGCGAGTTATCAAGACAATACCCACTGAACAAGTTATACCTTGATGAGCCAGAATACAAGTTTTACCTTGAAGACTCACAAATTTTGAAAAAAATCAGTAAATGAGTTCTGCCTTAATGGTTTAAATAACTACCTTGGAGACATGGGAAAAGGGTTCTGCCAAGATGGTTCTAAATATGGAACCCACCTTGGAGACTCACAAATTTCAGACATTTTGAAAAATGGAGATTTCCTTGATGATCCACAGTTATCATATATCTTATAAGTCCAAGGAACCGTATCTATTACATCAAAAATTTTAAAAAGTTCGTTCATCCATCGTTTAGTATAACCCTTTTCAAAATGAGATTTCCTTCTATATATTCTTACGATATCACCAACTTTGAACTTAGGTTTTCTGACATTCATCTCTTTTTCATATTCTAATTTTGTAAATGTTTCTGATGGTTTCATATTCGTTGACGTGTGAATCGTATCATAAAACCTATTATATCTACAATATGCTGAATAAAAGATGACCATTGTTGTGAATAGATTTGTGTGAATTTTTTATATAGTTTCTCTTTTAATGTGTGATTAAAACTTTCAATAACAACGGCTTTTCCTTCATTAAAGGTACTGTATAATGTAATGCTGTTATTTTTTAGAAAATTCATAAATGTCTTGTTATAAATCTCTCCACCCTCATCAGTTCACAATTTTTTAGGTTTTCTCTTAATTTTATTAAATATTTGTTCAAAGGCTATCATAAGAGTATTACCTGTTTTGTTTTTTAAAGGGACAACCCATGCATATCTACTCCTCAAATCAATAACAGTTAAAGCATACTTGTACCCCTTATCATTATTGAGTACAATCAAATCAGCAGACCAGATATAATCAACTTCCTTGGAATAAACCTTCCTTCTACGAAACTTTGTGAATATTTGTTTATGTAATTCATCAGCTAATTGCTCTTCAGTCTTAATGATATCATTGGAGCCTATTGGTTTTTTTAATTTTCAAGCACAAGTTTCAATTTAGTACTAATGATCTTCTTCACGATGAACCTATCAACTTTTTCTCTCAAGGTTGGATTTTGTATCAGAGACAAATTATACATCATTTCTCTATCGGTTTCATGCTTTTCTTCCAAAGTTGTGGTATTCCCAGAATCAATATCGTGTCTCATGCACACTTCATCAACCCTATTGATGGGCATACTCCATGATTTAGGATTGTCTGCCTCATTTAATCTTTTATCCATGTTTGTGCCTGGACCACAGAAAGAATATCCCGGTAGATGTAATTCCCCTGGTATTCCAGTAGTTGTAAATTTACTTCCTGATAAAAACTTTTGTATATCTCCTCCACATTTTTGTTTGGAGATAAATTGACACTTTTTTGAATCACACACTGAACATGTACCTTTTTGTATAACCCTGTTATTTTTGCTTTTAAAATAAGAAATATTTTTAGTATTAGCTTTCTTTTTACATTTGAGACAATAACTCGTTTATTTATGAGAAAAATTCCTACAGAGTTCCAAAACCTTTTTAGTTTCCAACATGCACATTTGAATCTTAATTTTTAAAACATAAAGAATCCTTCGAAACATCTTTACTCTCTCCTCCATTTATTTAAGAAAAAAATAAAAACATTTAATCAGTCAATATCTTGTCCTTGAAAACGATATCAATAGTCTTCTCAAAATATTGCAAATAGACTTGTCAATTCTTCATTTTCATCCTCGGTGAGTTGAGATTTACTTATTTTCTGAAATACCTCCAATATTTTTTTAATCTCACTGGTTTCCATATTTTGATATTTATTCATTCTCGCTCTTTCCCCCCTCTCCTCCCTCTCCTCCTTCTCTCTCTTTCCTCCTTCTCTCTCTTCTCTCTTTCCTCCTTCTCTCTCTTCTCCCTCTCCTCCTCTTCTCTCTCTTCTTCTCCCTCTTTAACTCCTTCCTCGTCCCTTACTATCCATGAATAGCTTACACCCCATAGAATATCATACATATATTCATCGGGATTTCTTGTCATTCCTGTATCCAAAATATATTTTTTTTACAACAGGAAACCAAAGAATTTCTTTTGAATTTCTAAAGAAGCCTTACGTTTTCTTAACTTTATAATTTTTTCATTATTTAACATTTTAATTAAATCCAAAGTTGTTGGTTTATCAACATCAGCATCCTGCAAATCTTTTATTGAAAATAACTCATTCTTATGTTGTAGAACATATTTATTAAAATACCGAATACCCTTTTCTTGAAGGTATGCTTGGACACAGAAATGATAATTTTCTTGAAGCCTTCTTGCTGTCATTTATGTATTAGAAATACATGACAGAATGATATTATGACACGAAACACCTCCCCATCTTCCCATAGTTAAATCATTTTGTATTTCCTTATTTATTTTATGTAATCCTGTTTTTTCTGTTTTCATGAGATAAACAAGGGCAAAACCATTATTATATTTACCCTTCTTAAATTCTTTTATTTGTTGTTTACTAATCATGCTTCCACAAAACTCATTCTCGATACCAAGTGGATAAAATTCTTCCTTACGAGACTGATTTAATTGTTCCAGGTATTCTAGGTTAATTTTAAATGAACAATTACACCCTATATCATTCATGTCATACCCCCATTGTTCTATTCTCATAGAAACGATACGCCCTTCTTGATGAAAAATTATTTTAATTCGAACTGTGAATTCTGTATGACCTGGAGATAAAATCAACACTTCTGTATATTTGGAATACACGGCCGTTATATTTAAGGATATATATTGTGATAAATCGCTTTATCTCACCAAGTCATTCGCGTCAGTCGGGCTTGGATAATTTTTTAATTTATAAGCATTTTTCATCTTAATAATTTTGGTTATACTATATTTATGTCGTTCAGCCTGTGCCTTTGTGTAATAATTTGATAAATCAATATCCAGTTCTTGGGATACACCAAATATAGAACCATCTTTACGAACATCAGTCATTTATATTAGATTAAAAATAATGTCATAATTATTTTATTTTTGTTGAGTTGAAATAACACATACAGACATAATTGACCACAACAGTTGGAATTTAATTATTGGACTTGAAATGTTTGATAAACACCATTCTGTGAGAACTTTATGTCTTCAACAGATGGTGGAAGACCAAAACTATCAAAATAATATTTGTCTTCACTTTAAAAAAAAAAACCCAATGACAACCGTTCCTATTATTATCTTCTAAGTTCATAATAATATTCTTTGTATGTTGAGGCACGTTTGTTGTTTAATCTCTCATACAAATAACCACATTATGAATTTTTAATTTCTTACAATATTTGATAAGTTGTAAATTTGATGTTGTATTCTTTCCAAATTCTTTAAACCACTCATCAATGCTCATTTATTTATTAGAAAGATATAATCCATTACCTCTTTTAGTTAATTTTACACCTGCTTGTGCGATAGAAGAAAGCATATCTCCAACTAACAATCTCGCTTTATCAGGCAGACTTTCAAGTTTTTCAGCAAAATCTACAATTACACCACTTCCACTAATTTGTTTCTCCAACTCTTTGTTATGTCTTTCCAATGCTTTTTGAGCCAGGAGTTGAGCATTCCTTTCGTTGGCAGTTTTCACCGCTGTTGAAATACCACCCGTCAATGCTCCAACCACACTTAAACCAGCAAATAAAGGAATTAGAAATGGGAGAAATCCTCCACTCGTCTCTCTTATTGAATATTTTTTCAACATTCGTTTTGTCATT
>NC_140961.1:101461960-101524460 GCF_056783735.1 Eptatretus burgeri | reverse complement strand
CACAATAACCATCATACTTATTTATTGGAAAACTTCACGTAGGTGAATTCTGATGGATATAACTTCTCCCTTCAAATAAATGATACGATTATCTTGGTCGGTTATCCTAATATTTACTCCATGTATGGTTTTTCCTTACACAGGGAGATAAACCAAATTTTTGGGTTCCATATTAAATTTATAACCAATTGGGGTTGAGTGTCCGCTGAATGAAAATATTGTATTTGTTTTTATTCCATCATTATAAGCACCATCAATCAAATCACAGTGAATTAATACCGAGTTTATTCCTGAGGATATTTGAATGACATTATCACTGTAAAATGTCCCATTAGTTTCAATCTTTTTTGAGGAAAAACCCAACAACTCTCGAAATGAATTATAAATTGTGAAATCAACCTTGTAGTTATTTTTAAGTTTAATCGTTAATTTTGAAGTAGGTTTTTGAATAACTATGACAATATTTTGTGGTTCATCACCCTGTTCTTTCATAAGACGAGCAATTTCGGAAGATATTTGAGAAATCTCATATGCTCCGGGTGAGACTGTTATCGTTTTGTATCCACTTCCCGGATTATAACTAAACTTGTCATTTTTGTCAGTTATATTAAATAAGGTATTATAAGTTTCCATGGACAATAAAGATGCCTCATATTCTTTTGTTGGGCCAAGTTGTAGTGGGTATGGGAATGAAGATGTGTGGTCGCTTGTTGTGAAATTAAAACTAAGGATTGTGCTCCTCATCTTATTTAACATGAGATAAAATGTCTTTATATTGATGTTTATTAATTATTTTCATGTTCATCAACTGGTCTAAAATGGCTGATGCTTCATTAAAACAATTGTTATTTCCAGCCTTCTTACTACCTAACAACAATAACAGTGTATTTCCAAATTCGATGGGTCATTTGGAAGAAAACTAACACCTGAACCAAGCCAACTTAAAGCCTGAATAATGTGTTTCTCCTTCTCGGTCTTGCTACGTTTACCTGAAAGACTAACCCTATAATCATCAGAGTACAGCATATCAATATATACTCTATCATCATTATTTTCCTTATCCAATGTTTTATCGAAACACTTTGATTCATTCCACACAGTTGAAGCTTGTCTTCCATCTTTTGTGAGAAGAAAAATTAATCTGGGGGTTAGTTTACAGGGGGTTGAGCAGACCCCAAGAACCTTAATTCATCATTAAATATCAATACCTTTTCTTGAACAAGATGAAATATTGCTGGTTGTTCTGTTGGGATGAGTCCTGCTTTGGTTTTTGATCCGCTGAATATTCATTGTTTTGAAGAGCATTCAGAATATAATCAGGGGGGTGATTAATCTCTTCCAGGTGTTGAAATAATCCTTCATCATTATATTCTAATTCCCCTATATGCTCTAATTCTTCCTCCATCATTTGATCAAAATCTTTAAACATTTGAAGTTTTTTAGGAGTATATTCTACTGTGGGAACTGTGGAAACATCTATAATTTTTTTTCTTGGGAAGTTTTAAAAAATTTCTCTTGTTTTCTTTCAAATGTTTCTTCAGCCGTTAGTTTCTGTCTGCATGTCTTCTTTATGTCTTCCTGTTGTTTTACATCTTTTGAAACTAACTCTTGAAGTTCCTTAAATCTTCTTACCCTTTCTTTTGCAGCCATTTATTTATTGGAAAATATCATTTAATATCTCATCTTGTTTCACAACAATATATTTGTATTTTTCAGTCCTGTGCTTCATGTAATCCGCAAATTATTTTTTATTGCAAAATGTAAAACAATTGTCTCTCCAAAATTATTTATATCTATTGAATTTTACTTGAATAAAATAAAGTATTAGCATTGTTTCTGATGGAACGACGTGGAAGTTGAAAGTACAATTGACTAAGATAAATACAATTACAAGAAGAATGTCTCCCTCTTGTGTAGTAGCTGTCCATTACAGTTTGGTTTCTCTCATTAACACAATCATCAAAGATAACGAGGTTCTTTTTTGATTAATTCAAATCTTGGGGAGACGGTGTATCATCCGTATTATCACGAAGAATACAAGTTATTGATTTTGATTTCTTTTTACCTCTCTGTGTTTCAGAAAATAGTTGTATTATATCTTCAATGTTATAATCATTTAGGTTTTTTTTGAAGTTTAAATAAACCGATTATATCTTCTTTTTGAAGACCAGCATTAAAACCTTGTGAGAGTAGTTGATACTCAGGTTGAAAACTCGACTTTGTGAAAATTATTAAATTATCATAATCTAAAAAGTTGGGAGTCAGGAGCATTTTCAAAAGTCAGCATGTTTTTCCTCATCCGCTTGAACAAACTCTGAGCCATCTTCATGAATTTGAAAGATTTTTATGATTGTTAAATTTTATCTTATTTTCCCAAATGGGTAAAAAATCATTCATTTATATTTTTGGAAAACAGGTTATTTAATTTATTGTTGGATTTTTTAGAAACCCGATATTTTATCCAAAGTTCAGGTTTAATTTCAAGATAATGCATTGTTTTATTTATGCAATATCTTGTCTTGATTTCCCTGAAAATCACATCCATGAATAATATATAACAACAATCCTTTGAACATTTCTCTAATATGTAAAGGTTCTTCCCTTGTAAGGAAAGGTGTGTTATCACCCTCATGCTTTACACTCATTTCTCTAATCAATCTTGTCAAGTAATTCATTTTTGGTGTAAATCTAAAATAATTATTTTCCTTTTTATATTTTTTATGATCATTAATTAGAAGATAATCACAGAATATACATTGTTTATAGGCTTTTGACTCTGTGTTTTATCCCTGTCTATCACACACAGGACAATTCTCAAATTTTTCATATGGAGAATCAGGGAATTCAAGAGGTTCAAAATCTAGCATATTTATAAAGTAAAACTTTACTTAAACTGAAATTCATCTTCGGTATCATCTTCGATACTTTCATAATCATCTATAAAACCACTTTCATAACTATCGTTTGAACACAAACTCTCGGTATCATAACTCGTTTGAACACAAACTCTCGGTATCATAATCACTCTCATAATCTTCAAAATCTTCAGTTGAATATTGACTCATCTTTATTTAGTAGAAAAAAACATTACCATAGATATCTATATACTTTTTTCATGAACAGATTCAATTGCTACATTTTTTATATTTAAGGTAATTTTAAAATGATCCTTAACTACAATTGAATGAAAAGTCATTTCACCTGATATATTAACATCCTTGATTTCATCAGGATTTACATCTTTAGGGTTGTTGAAAAAAATACAAATTTCACCTTGCATATTACAGATGGTCTCCTCTTTCTTTCTAAAGCTTCATCCATAAGGTTTTTATTTTTTGATACTTTTTCAAATTTATGTCAGGTCAGGTTTGATCTGTGACCTGCTACAGGTACCATGTAAACCTGTACTAACCTGTTCCATGGTCGGGTTGTCGGCGACTAAACCATCTCCCCCACCAGGTTTTCTGGTGAGGAGGGTGTTTGGATATGGACACCCAGGAGGATTAAAAACAAAACCTGTCAAAGGGCGGAGGAGCTCCTTGTGAGCCAACGGCCATCCATATCTAGTACCCAACTGTGTCTGCGGACGTCCTCCTGCAGTTGGGTCACTTTTTATTAGGAGGTTGGTGGCAGGATTTGCACTCCGGCCACCGTAAAACCCTTCATTCCGCAAAACGCAAAAACGCAAAAAAATCTGAAAACCCACTCCGTGGGAGTACCTCCTGTGCAGCTTCCCTTCGCAGGGCAGCTCACCGGATGACGGGATTGGGGCAAAGCCTTCGGGACCCCCAATCTTTGATAGGAGGGAAACCACGGGGTAACATCCCTGGGTCAGATTGCGGGAGAGTGTGTCGGAGTGGTGCTGAGGTGTCGTCCACCAGACGGCGGTCTCCTTGGGTTAACCTGAGGCGGTCCCTTCGGGTGGGTGCCTGGAATGTCCTCTCCCTAAGAGAGGATGATCACCTGTCTCTGTTATCATCTGAGCTCAAGCGTTTGGACATCGGGATTGCAGCTCTCTCTGAGGTTCGGAGACCGGATTGCGGCGAGATAATGGTGGGTGGTTACACCTACTATTGGTCTGGTCGCTCTGATGGTTACCATACCCAAGGAGTTGCTGTAGCTGTGTCCAATAAGCTGACCCCAATGATAATTGAGGTAACACCGGTCAACGAGCGTATTATGAGATTAAGGATTCGTCACTCCTTAGGTGTCATTTCCCTGGTCTCTGTTTATGCTCCGACTGAGGCGAGTGATCTCACCGTGAAGGATGCATTCTATGCCACACTCGAGTCTGTGGTTGATCAGTGCCCCAGACGAGATACACTTCTAGTCTTGGGGGATTTCAATGCATCGACTGGAACTGATAGGGACGGTTATGAGGTGTGTGTTGGTCCCCATGGGTCAGGAACTATGAACCAGAATAGCACTAAGTTCCTTGACTTTGCAAGAAGTCATGGACTTAGGGTGGCTGGTTCATGGTTTCAGCGCCCACAAGCTCATCGCTGGACTTGGTATTCCAACGCTGGCGGTGTGGCAAAGGAGATTGACCATGTCCTCATTGACGGTCGTTGGAGGATGATCCAGAACTGCAGGGTCTACCGGAGTGCTCAGTTCCTCAATACTGACCACAGGCTTGTTGTAGCAACTCTAAAGCTGCACCTTAAATCCTGGAGAATGGTACCATCCCAGCTGAGACTGGATGTTGCCAAGCTCAGGGATGAGAGAGTAGCTGAGGAGTTTGCGAACAGGCTGAGTGGACACTTGGGGGGTCTGGGTGCTTTGGGGGGTCCTGAAGAGTTGTGGAGCGCCTTCAAGACCACCGTCCTTGATGTTGCCGGTGGATGCCTTGGAGTTCACCGCAGGGCAAAGAAGAATTTTGTCTCTCAAGGGACACTGGATACCATTGACCAGAGTCGCAGGGCCAGGCTGAATGGCAGAGCTGAGCTGTTCAGGGAGCTGAGGCGTAAAACTGTACGTGCACTGAGGGTGGACAAGGAGGCCTATGTGCGAGGAATCTGTGAGGGGGTAGAGCATCACCTGTGGACAGGTAATTCTCGTCCCGCTTACAGGGGAATTCGCGCATTACGTTCATCCAAACCCATCCCTCGGAGCACTACAGTTCGAGCAGAGAGTGGTAGGCTCTTGACAGAGGAGTCTGAAGTGAAGGCCCGCTGGGCCGGTTACTTTGAGCGGTTGTACCAGGCTGATCCCCAAACTGTCGAGTTGGACGTCAAGGGTGTTACAATCCCTGTTGCTGACCCTCGAATCAACTGTGGTCCACCTACGCTTGTGGAAACACGGGCTGCGGTGAACCAGTTGAAACGGGGCAAAGCTCCAGGGATCTGTGGCATCCATGCCGAACTTCTCAAGGCTGGTGGAAATGCTGCACTCGTGTCGTTGCATGCAGTTTTGTGCTCTGCCTGGAACACAGGCATCATCCCAACTGACTGGAAGAGGGGCCTTGTTGTCCCTCTCTGGAAAGGGAAGGGTGATCGCCAAGACTGCAACAACTACCGAGGGGTGACTGAGGGGTGACTCTCAGTGCCGGGCAAGGTCTTTGCTCGGATAATTCTCGATAGGGTTCGCCACCATCTGCTTGAGCACCAGCGTCCAGAGCAGTCAGGCTTTACACCAAAGAGGTCAACGATTGACCGTATCCTTGCACTTCGTGTCCTCACCGAACGCAGACGAGAGTTTCAGCAGGGGCTGCTTGCAGCCTATGTTGATCTCTGTAAAGCGTTCGATTCAGTGAATCGGGATGTCCTCTGGAGGATTCTTGGTCTTCGTGGGGTGCCACCAAAACTGATCGATCTGATGTCTGAACTCTACTCTGGTACTGAGAGTGCTGTGAAGTGTGGTGGTACCATCTCTGACTTATTTCCAGTTGTTACTGGAGTTCGTCAGGGATGTGTACTTGCCCCCACACTTTTCAGCACTTGTATGGACTGGATTCTAGGGAGGATGTCGGAGAGATCAAGTTGCGGTGCGTCATTTGGGAATGTCAAGATCTCGGACCTTGACTTTGCAGATGATGCAGTCATCTTTGCGGAGACTTTAGACATCCTCTTGGGGGCCCTCGAGGTGCTGAATGAGGAGTCGGAGCCATTGGGATTACGGGTTTCTTGGGTCAAAACTAAGATCCAGGCTTTCGGTGACATCTTGGATGCTGCTGTCCTGTCTGTGTCTGTTTGTGGTGAGGATGTTGAGGTCGTGGAGAGATTCACTTACCTTGGCAGTGATATTCATGTCTCTGCTGGCTGCGAGTCAGAGGTCAATAGACGTCTGGGTCGGGCCTGGGGAGTCATGGATTCACTGGATCATGGGGTGTGGCGCTGCCGGTACCTGTGCGGGAGGACGAAAGTCCAAGTCTTCAGGTCCTTGGTACTTCCAGTCTTACTCTATGGGTGCGAGACTTGGACTCTGACCAAGGATCTGAGACGGAGACTTAATTCCTTTGGTACCAGGTCTCTTCGGAGAATCCTTGGCTATCGCTGGTCAGATTTTGTGTCCAACGAGCGGTTGCTGAGAGAGACTCGAATGAGATTTGTTACCTGCATAGTCCGTGAGCGTCAGTTGCGGCTGTATGGACATGTGGCTCGTTTTCCTGACTCTGATCCTGCTCACCAGATTCTCTCAGCGAGGGAGTCTCATGAGTGGAGGAGGCCAGTGGGTCGACCACGTGCCTCATGGTTGCAGCAGGTTGACCATCATCTCAAGGAGATGGGGATGGGCCTGGCATCTGCCTGGGGGATGGCCAGACGGAGGCCCCTGGAGTACCGGCGGAAAGTGGACGCAGCGACGTGCTGTTCTGGCACATGCTCCCATACCTGACCTGACCTGATACTTTTTCTTGTTTCATTGCTTTTTCTCGTTTTGAATATATTACCAGAAGGAGAGGAGAAACTTTTGTTAGAGATACTTTAATTGATGTTCTTCCAGATATACTCAAAGCTCTTCCACTGAAGGAAATTGAAGAACTCATATTATCCACCATAATTGTTTTTCTCCAATAGTTGTTATATTTATCTTTGTTCAATTTTATATCCTTGACATATTTCTCAGTATCTTTTACAAATGAAGAGATTGATTGAAACTTGTCTTTTCTGTCTTGAAACATTGTATTTATTAAGTGAAAAAAGTTGGGGGATAAAATTGTTTTCAGCACAGATTCACATATGAATTAAACAAAATTTTAGTTGAAGCAAAGTTTTATTATATAAATATGGAGAATACAACGTACTGCGATGTTTGTAATCACGAATATAAATATTATAAAAAACACCTTCAAACCAACAAACACACATTTAATCGATTTCACCAAATATCTCCACTTGACCAAGAAACAAAACATTGTGATAGATGTGATAATGATATTCTTAAAAATAATTATAATAGACATAATTCACTCATGCAAATACAAGAACAATGAAAAAAAGGAAGCTAAATTCTCCATTGAAAACATTGATGGGGCATTTAAAGGGCATATAAAAATAAAATTGTTTCGTTTTCAAGACCCTGGACCATCTTCAATCATGGAAGCTGTTGATATGGTTAAACAAAGTATTGAAACTATAATTAAAAACACATTAAGTGAAATGAAAACTTTTAAGTTTTATATGGGGGTAAAATTGAAAATGGTAAGACAAGACGATGAAACTACTCCCTATATGAGGACAAACCCACACTTTATCTCATCATTTCAAGATTTTGTAAGATGTGATGTTTACGATGATCTCCAGAGACAAGAACAAGATGTTGATAACTCTGTAGTTGGTAGTGGATTTACTATAACAAAAATAATCTTTTTAGATATACACAACTTAAAATCAGATCCTCTTTAAGCTTCTTCTTATAGTGATTTACCAAAAGAGGTAAAACTCAAGAAAGCGTTTGTTAATATTCAAAACAAAGATAATAAATGTTTTCTATGGTCTGGTCTTGCTCACTTACATCCTCCACAATGGAATCCTGAAACGGTTGAACATTATAAGAAATATGAGAATACATTAAATGTTAAAGATTTAAAGCTTCCAATGTCATTGAGAGATATTACTAAATTTGAGAAAATGAATAACCTATCTGTTAATGTATTTGGATTAACGGATACAAACAAAGTTCAGATATTAAAAATTTCAAACAACTATAAAAATGATGAAACACACATTGACCTTCTCCGCTTTACTTTAAAGGAAAAATCACATTATGCTTTCATCAAAAATTTCTCAAGATTCACCAAATCACAAATATATAAGAGAAAATGTAAAATGTATCCTTGTAAGAGATGTCTCAACTCCTTTTACACAAAAGAACGATTAAATAAACATTCCAAATATTGAAGTAATCATAAATCAACCGTTATCAATTTACCAAAAGCAGGTTCAAACATATCATTCAAAGATGTCAACAAATCTATAAAACATCCGTTTGTGATACATGCTGATTTTGAAAGTATCCTTGAAAAGATAGATTCTGTTTCTCCAAATCCAAATAAATCATACACAAATATATACCAAAAACATACTCCTTGTGGTTTCTGGTATTATATCAAATCAGCTGTTGGTGATGAGTACAACAAGTTAGAACTTTATAGGGGGGAAGATGCCTCAGAGAAGTTTGTAAGACGATTGGAAAAAGATTGTATCAGACTAAGAGAAATAATGGTGAAAACCTATAAACCAATGTCATTAACAAAGGAAGAGGAAAAGGCATTTAGAGAAAACAGTACCTTTCATATTTTTGATGAGGAAATTGAGGGAGGGGTCAAGGTTAGGGATCACTGTCATCTTACTGGTAAATATAGAGGTCCAGCTCATTCTCATTGTAATCTTAATTACAAGCCTCCAAATTTTATTCCTGTCTTTCTTCACAACAACGCTCACTATGACACACATCTATTTATAAATGAACTTTCAAAGACATTCGGAAATATTTTCGCCATTCCAAACACAGATCAAGAATACATCTTTCACAAAAACAATTTACACATCACCCATAACCCATATCAGATTTCTTGTAACATACAAGTTTATGGGAGATTCATTTTCTGAGTTAGCATCAAATATTAAAAACTTCCCGAGTCTTAAATCATATTTCTCAAATCAAGAAGAGATTGATCTCCTATCACAAAAGCGAATATATCCGTGTGACTCTATGGATTCATTTGAAAGGTTTAAAGAAACACAAATTCCTTCAAGGGAGAATTTCTATGGGAAGTTGAACAATACTCATATTTCTGATGAAGATTATACAGAAGCTAAAAAGGTTTGGGAGAAGTTTAATATAAAGAATCTTGGGGAATATCATGATTTATATCTTAAAACTGATGTTCTCTTATTAAGTGATGTGTTCGAAACTTTTAGAACAGTCTGTCATAATAAAAATTCTTATGGATTAGACCCCGCTCACTATTACACAGCTCTGGGTTCGGCTTGGAGTGCTATGTTAAAAATGACAAAACAAAATTTGGAATTAATCAGTGATATAGATATGCTTTTAATGATAGAGAAGGCTAAAAGAGGAGGAATATCTCAAGTATGTTCCAAGAAATATGCTAAAGCAAATAACAAGTATCTTCCTGATTATAATAAGAATGAGGACAACTCTTACCTGATGTATTATGATGCTAACGATTTGTATGGGTGGGTCATGTCTCAATATTTACCTTATGGGAAACTTAAATGGGTTAAAAAAAACATTATGAAAAAGTTTCACTTGATATTGTTATCTCCTCTCAAAAAGAATTGGATGAGGCTGAAGTTGGATATTATTTTGAGGTTGATTTAAAATACCCTGAATAACTTCATAATAAACATAAAGACCTACCCTCTGCCTCTAATAAAGAAAGTCCAAGAAAAGAATGGTTAAGTGATTACCAACAGTCATTTAATATAAAGGGTAAATCTTGAGAAAAACTACCTGCTACATTAAATGATAAAGAAAGTTATGTTTTACATCAAAGGAACTTGAGACAATATTTATCTGCTGGGTTGAGAGTGAGGAAAATTCATAGGATTTTGAAATTTAAACAAAGTCCATGGTTAAAGAACTATATTGATTTTAATACAAAAAGTCGAAAAAAAACGCAGAAACAGATTTTGAGGACTTTTATAAATTAATGAATAATGCTGTATTTGGAAAGACTATGGAAAATGTTCGGAATCGACAAAACATAAGATTTTCTACATCTTGGAAACAGGCCTCAAAGTTAATTAACAAACCAAGTTTTGAGTGGGTGGAGGTATTGTCAGAGAACTTTTGTGCTATTCATTTGAAAAAAGAGAGTATTGAAATGGATAAACCTATTTATATAGGAATATCAATTCTTGATTTGTCAAAGTTGTTCATGTATGACTATTACTATAATAATTTAAAATTAAAATATAAGGATGATGTGTCATTGTTATATATGGATACAAATCGTTTTATATGAGAAATAAAGACTGGAGATGTGCAGTATATGAGGATATGATTGATAATTTTGATATATATGATACAAGTAATTATAAATCTGTTGATGTGTTGTTTTCATCAAATAACGAAAAGGTTATTGGTAAGTTTAAAGATGAATTGGGTGGGAAGGTTATGAGTGTATTTATAGGATTGAGATCAAAGGCTTATGCTTTTACATGTATTGAAAATAATATTGAAAGGTGTAAAAAGAAGTTAAAGGGAATAAAGAAAAAAAATAAGAAATGAAACAATAAACTTAAAACATTATCACAACTGTTTAATCTTAAAGAAGGAAGAGAAGAAAAATGAATAAAATAAGAAGTTATAAGCATCAATTATATGCAGAAGAAATAAATAAGAAAGCATTCGGGGCTTTTGATGATAAAAGATATATTTTAGAGAATGGAATTAATAGTCTCCCTTATGGTTATAAGTATAAGTGCTGAGGAACTACTACCGTCTTTTACTGATTTATAAATGATAGAACCAAGCAATAACCAAACCAAAGAGTGGAGATGCAATCAACCTTGGTACTTAAATGGAAAACATAAATAATGTGAGAAATATCAAATAAGTCTTATTGAAGAAATAACTGGGGTAAAAGTAGATAAAACAAATAAGCAGATAAATTTAATTACAAATAAGTTAGAGGATGTAAAGAAAAAAATTAATATCCTTGAATGGACTGAAAACGTTGATGGTTAACAGTTAAACAATGGAAAAACAATTTACTATAATCTCAAAATGATATGTGGCTCAGAAGGTGGTCAAACAAGAGCATTAAGAGAAGTTTATCATTTTATCTCTGCTCAACAATGATATTTCGACCAAGAACTAAGTTCTTAAATAATATTTGTGAACTTACTCGATGGTGATGAATGTAATAGGAAAATTAATTTATTACCTCAAATAGAACATGATCAAACATTCGTTGGCTCACTCTTTGAGTGGAGTAAGAAATCATTCTCCTCTTTTGATCAAATAAGTCTTGATCAAGAAAACTTCCCCTATTAATTTGTATGAGGATTTTTTCGGCCCTGAGACAGTCTCAATTTAGCATGAGTTTGTATGACAGAAAATCATACTTCTCTTTTTGTCCTGATGGGTCTCGAGTCAGAGAGTTCTCCCTGTACATTTGTATTAGAGGAATTAGACTCCTGTTTAGGGGTTTTCAGGGATCAATTCATAGTTTTCCCCATTCATTTGCATGGGTGCCTCGAAACCCCATTAATCTACTTCTTTCCATGTACACATATATGAATAAATGATTCAACTCTCACTGGGATTGGAGTTACTGGAGTGACGTTCAATTCAACTAGAAGTTCAAGTGATTCCACCACAGAAATTGGCGCAACGAGGAGGGCACACAACATCTCGGGGGGGGGGGGGCGAGGTCAAATTGACTTTGGCTGAGGTGGTACAGATGCAGGTGGCCACCTCAAGGAGTAGGTAAGGGGATTGCTACAGATTCCCTTCCCTGACCCTTTTGCTTTATCCTGCATTCACTAAAGTTGTGTGACTTGCCTCTGACCCTACTGGGTGATGCGAGCCCAAGGAAATTGAGTTGTCATTTATTGGGAGCTTTGTGCTGTATGATCTGGATTAAAGCCGGGTGGTGTGGTAACCCATGCCAGGAAAGCCGGGTTGTGCAGTAACCCATGCCAGGAAAGCCATGTGTAGTGACCCATGCAGGGAAAGCTGGATTGTGGGAATCCGTACCAGGTTCGAATGTTTTGATCCAGGCATTTGAACATTTGAGGGGCTTGTAGAGCCCCTCCGCTGATTTTGAGTTGTAGAATATGGAACCAAAAGGTGCCTGCCGATTCTCAGTTGGCGCATAAGTTAGGTGCTGCATTAGGTTAATGCTAACTGCACTCTGCTTTAGAGTCCTAAGGTGTTAATTGGTGTCATAAACTTAGCACTGCAAGATCTGGAATTTTAGAGCATCTCTTGAGTTTCGTAAGGGTCAGGGACCCTTGACTTAAGGGATCAAGGATCCCGAGGAGTGTAGGAGGACTTGAAGTCCCACGGGTTAACATCATTTAAGTTTAAGGGCCCCTTTTTGCTGCGAGACGAATGTATGATTGTGACTTGAATTTTTAAGGATCCTTTTTGCTGTTTGGCAAATGCATGATAGTGATTTGTATTTGTAAAAAACAAATGATGAATTATGTGTTAAGGATGTTTGAAGAATTGAGTCTTCTGAAGTATATTTGTTCATTGTGCCTGAAACTGTTTTGCAGTGGAACAATGGGGGATGTTTTTTGGTGGTATAGGGTCAATGTTCTGAATGTGTTGATGAAATAGTTTGTGTACAATGTTTCAGGGTGTGTCAGAAGTATATTGTGAGTAAGAGAACTGCCAAGGAGGAAAATTGGAAAGTGTTTATGAGAGGGAGTGATGACATTTCAGAGAAGAAATGAAATGTGTAATCATCTTACCAAAGCATAGAGTACAATCATTGATGTTAAAACTCAAATGCCGCTGAATATTTTAATAGACAAGAAAATGCAGATGTGTTCTGGTCTCGAGCATGGGAGAGTTATGATGAATGTGAAGTGTGCACTATCTGTGCATCGCTGCGTATATGTAAAGGTAGAGTTGTCGGTACAATTGACAGTCAGGTTAGGCACCGACAAGTGGGGACAGCGAAGGGACCAATTAATAGCTCTGTGACATTGGAGAGGTGACTGCTGGGTCTAGGATTCATGCCAAAGGATGGAAATGAAGCATTGCATGTAATTTTAATGATAAAAGTGTGAATCAAACGCTACTGAGAGCATTTCCAGGACCAGATAACGAGAATGTGTATGTGTCGACCTTGGTTGGCATGAAGGTGGAGGAAGGTTTTAAAATGTATGCCCTCCGAACAAGATAATTAGGCATATTACATTTGCATGAGATTAGCCAGAATCGAATTGAAAAGCCTGTCTCAAGCTTTTGTGGAATGGCTTGGATGTGATTGATTGGGAAAGTTAAGATGCTAAATGCATTGGAGGAACAGTAGGAGTTGGCAGGTACCTATTGTAAGATCCTATTGTAAGAGAATACATAATTTTTGTTTGGTTTGGAGGATTTAATTGTTCCCCTTTATTATGATTACAAAATAAAATATCTTAAATGGAGAGGTAGTTGTAAAATGAAGCAACAGTGAATTTCACTGGAGTACTAATAAATGGGGTGGGAGATGGCATGCTGGGAAGTGAAGAAATTTTCAAGGTTACCTGGCACAGGCTGATTGTGTGTTTGCCCGAGAGGGAAGGAGGGCGGAGCAGCTTGTCTGACCTGCTCGAGAGAAATTGATTGCACACAAATCTGTCTCAATGTGAGAAACTAAATTAAATAAGGAAATAAACTTTTGCTGGTAAAAATATTGAAACGAAAAGATATTGCTCGATTTTATCTCTTGATTGTGGGTGCACACAGGATCAAGATATAAGTTACGCCATTTCTTTGAACAGAACAAAGCTATTATGAGGTTGATGTGGATAGGTGGGTTTTCGCAGCGATGTGGGTTGTGTTTGTTTACTGGTTTTGGTTTTGGCAGTTGATTGTGGCAGTAATCTGTGGTTCATTGGTGTGTCAGCGATGGCTCACTTGCCTGTGCTTGGTGGGATACATATCACGATGTTTGGTGTGAGAATCACCAGAACGGCAGTTTGTGGCTGGATGATATCGGAAATTGATTGGAATTTATTGGACATTGTGGTGTCTCGCGTACTAATTGGCCTGGGAAGAAAATTTATACAAATTTGCTGAAGGCAGATGTACGAAGGTGAGCCTGTAGGCAGATGCCTGCAAGCAAGCATTCCATGATGGAACAATGGCAACAGTGGAAGCAACACTGGAGTTTATACCTCAGTGCAAGGATTACATGAGGTGGTTTGCCATTATTTTCACAGTGGTAATCAGGAATGGATAAAACAGGATTTGTGTTTGTGTTTACTGTAATATGTTCAAGAACAAAGTTAGAGCTGGGGTGTATGTGTGTAATCATGGAATTGGCATTACACTTGGACACCGTGGAAGAGTAGTGTGGCAAAATGAAAACAATGAATGGTCTTGGAGAATTTGTGCATGGTATGCTTGAAGAAGTAGCACTTTTCAGGAGAATGAACACATTTTGTCATGTTTCTCAAATCAAATTATTGATAGCATTACATCGAGGAAATAGACAAGAACATTGGTGGGATACTATGATCATGACACTGCACCTGAAAATATGCTGCTGCTGTCACTGAAGCTCAATTAGTCTGAATAATTTCTGCTTGCAGGTCGAAAATTTAAGTTGACAGAGTGATAAAATTATGTTTGTGGTTTTGTTATTTATATTGTCACACTGTATTCAAAGTAAATGATTTATCATATGTATAACTATCAATTTTCTTCAAAAGGAAAAAACATGTCACATGCCCTGAAGATCAATTGTGTCCTCAACATCATTTTTCCATTAAATTGGGGTCCACAGCTAATGGTGTGTGTGTTCTTATTGCAAGACTTTTACGAACCAGCTGACCATACTTGACATCCATGTGAATCTACTAGGAATTAATAATTTGGCCAGCTAACTCTCCTACTCTTAAGGAAAATCACTGTGGAATATTTAGCACCCACCAACTAAAGGCCCGGACACACCTTGACGTTTTAGCCAGCGATGGCAACGTATTAAAATGTATCTAAAACGCTGGCTGACGTTGAACTTTTGATGTTTTTTTTTTTTAAAGATTCGGACGTATTCATAGCGACTTGATCTTATGTATAACGGATTGGTAACGGACACAGAACGTTTCGTTGTGTTATAGATAACTTATACCAACGAATGCTGAACTTGTTGTCGGCCTACACAGCCGATGCCAAACGATAGTCTAACTTAGGCATAGCGCGTTGCACGTATCGCTGACGATGTCGTGACGTAGCCTATTAAAAGGCTGACACACAACGATTCAAATCATAACTGCCGTAGAAATGGAAGTGTCAACATCGCGGTCACACCTTGGCGATCTTGCCAGCGTATGCCGACCTAAGAAAAATGTGTCTAAAACGTTGGGGCTCGTCAAATACGGTATGAGTAAGTTTGGTATACGTGAGTACAACGCTAAAGTACGCTATCATACGTCGTAGTAAGTAGAGTACGTCAAGAAATTTTAAACATGTTCAAAATTTTACGACGTACTCGGCGTATGACACACGTTCCGCATGCGATGGGGATAAGTTTTACACACGATATGTGGACGCTTACACACGTCCACAAAGGCTACTTATAAGCGACTCATAAGTCGAAACACGTCGCGGTAATGTCATTTTTACGCGAAACTTAATTCTAACTTATGTTTGACGTGCTTTGAACCAATTCTTTACGTAGTCCCAACACATATCGACGTATGTAGACGTATTCCAATGACGTCTTCCGGTCGACAAAAAAAAAAAAATTAACGTGTTTCTAGCTTACAACTGCCATATAAAGACGTGTTCCCAGCGGTTTTGGGAATTGGTATATAAAAATGCTGCTCATAAAAGGGGAACCCAACAGTGTTTTCGAGTCCTTTTTGAGTCGATGTCCATGTCAGCAGTAACAGTATCAGTATCAGTATCAGTATTAGTAGTAGTTTGTTCATGTTGGCAGTAGTAGGTGAGTGTGAGGGGGAGGGTGTGGGTTATGATGGATCGTCCTTGCGTTTAACGATTTAACGATTTAAATGATAAACTCAACGATTTAAATGGCTGCATCTCCACTATTGAAAGTAGACGCTTGCGCTCAACAATTGGATATTTTTTTTTACACTCAACGACTTTTAAACGGTACCACTCACCTATTTTCATTGTTTACAATGAACGATTTAAATTGCTGTCACTCGCCTTTGTTTTTTGACGCTGGGGTTTGGAAATTTGAAGCGTTTCTTCTGAACGTGTTAAAACGCTCAAACTCGACTATTTTAAATAGACGCTGCCGATGGACAATTGGAATCATAGCCAAGCTAGACGTCGAAGTGTGAACATCCTCGTCATGCCGAAGAAAAGTTTGAAGAATGCTGCAAATAAGTGTCCTGGCCGTGGCCGTGGACGCTGACGCAAGGACGATCCATTATACCGACGTCTTTCAGCCTATGAGTAACTTAAAAGTAACGTCTGTCGATGTGTGGCAACGATCACGTAACGTGCCAACAACACGTTAATCATAGGTTAGAAATAAGTTTCGGGTACGCTAAACATTACCTCGGCGTGTCTCAACTTATGATTAACTTACAAGTAGCATGTGTTGACGTCTGTCAACGATCGCAGACCGTGCATACAACTTGTGGCCAGCGTAGCGGAACGTGTGAGTCATACGCCGGCATACGTCGTGAAATTTCAAGCATGAAAAAATTTGAGGACAACCAAAAAGTACAACGTTTAAAGCCAACGTACAACGACGTATGGCAGTGTTTTTCAGCGTGCTCGCAATGTTATCAAAACTTACCCATAACGTATTCAACGTGTGCCAGCGTTTTAGAAAAAAAATTCAAAAATCGGCATACGTTGGCTAAAACGTCAAGGTGTGACTGGGCCTTAAGGTTAGACTATGGGTTCCCAGCTTAACGTCCATCTAAGGGATGGCACATGTTTTGATGAAATGCCCGAGAGATGAAGCACAAATCTGCCAGTTTATAATCAAGATGATAATTGAACCTCCACTACAAAGCTCAAAGGAAAGTGCACTACCTCTGTACAATGCTCCCATTAACTGGATGGTATTCATAAAATACTTACCCCACGCAGTCTTGAGAAGGACTTGGTGAAAGCCAACTCTTCTGGTGGCAAATTTGTAATAAAAAAACATGAGGGCCATACTGCTGGGCACCCACCTGGGAACAGCTGGATAAGGTAACCAAGGTACCACTGGTAGGGAAGGATGACCCACAAAATATGTACCGGAGAAGAACGTAAATACCTCTGGATTATTCTTTTTTCATGCCGTGAACAAACTTTAGTACATCACAGATGATGAAGGTTGTTGTCAAGATTCATTGAAATTGTGTATGTAGTTTTGGAGAAGAAAGCAAATACCTAATTTGGGGGACCCCCCCCCCCCACAGAAAAGAACCCCTCAGACTTCGATATTTTTAATGGTGTGAACAAACTTTGGTACATCACCGTTGATGAAGATTGTGTTCAAGTTTCATCAGAAATGTATGTGGTTTCTAAGAAGAAAGCAAATACTGATTTAAAAAAAAATGGGGGGGCAGCAACCCCCATAGACCCCATTAGGGCCTGATTTTCTTTCCATGCCATGAACAAACTTTGCTACATACATGGTGATGAACGTTGTGGTAAAGTTTCATCGAGATCCGATGTGTAGTTTCAGAGAAGACATTGCAAGTATTTGTGAACGGAAGGATGGACTGATGACACACCATCCCATAAGCTCCCTGGAACTACGTTCCAGCTGAGATAAAAATTATATTCCATTCAAATGGAAGACCTAATAAAATAGGTAATGCATTGGTGTGTTTTAAGAAGGAACAAGAAAAAAGCAAAGATTTTGTCATCAGAAGGAACTTGGATAGGACTCAGGTTTAACTGCTACTCTTCTACCCTCAAACCCATCCAGGCACAGCTGAGTGAGCCTCATAAAAAAAAATTAGAATAATAATCAAAACCAAAGCCGATTCAAAAAATTAAATAATGCTGGCTGCTAGAGTATGCGTCCCATCATGTTTAAATTTAAAACATATATTCCCCATCACAACTAGATCATAATTTTGAAGATTTACATCGATTGAAGCAGTGGTTCACAAAAGAATTAAAAAACATTTTCCTTCAATCCAATCCAATTCAAATCCAAATATTTTCCTGCCAAACCATGTGACCTATCAATTATTTATTCATGAACACCCTGGTATTGCCATTGCTTGAGGAACATGTGTGTGAAGATTCCCCTCAATATGTACAGCCGTTCTGGAGGAGATTTTTTAGAGGTTTTAGGGTAAATCCAATATGGCTGCCAAACTATGTGACCTCTGACATCATAGGTGGCAAACTTTTTGTTGCTCATGGATAGTCGGTCAATCCGATCATACCTGTAAAGTTTCTCCTTGATCTGTTCAGCCATTTCGGAGAAGATTTTTGAAGGTTTAAAATAATAATAACAATAATAACAATAATAATAATAATATGACTGCCAAACCATGTTAACGATGATGTCTTAAAAAAAATTTCTGTTGACCAATTTATCCAAAGATGACCCTCAAAAATCTTGAAACTGACCAGATGCAACATTCTGCATATGCAATTATGACATCATAACAAAGGCACCTATGACATCATTAAAAAAACCACTTATTCCCCATGGGGAGTACTTGACATGTGCCAAGTTTCAATATTTTCCATGGTGCAGTTTCACATCCAATGTTTCTCCTTCATCACATGGCTTCCACACCACATGGCCTATGACGTCATAATTATCATTGAAACAAACATTCTCGATGAGTAGTCGCACCTGTTGTGAAAATTGTGTCAATTCGACAAGCGGTAACAGAGAAAATGGAACAAAAAAATTCAGACATGTGCGTACGCTCTACGTACACACATACGCATGTACGGGACCAATCGTTAAACCCCGCTTTTCAATTTATGAATGCGGGCTAAACTTAAGACCCACTTGATAAAGCAAAAAAGCTGTGTAATAATTAATTTGTTATTCCTTTGGTTAAAACTTTTGTTTTTATTCTCAAAACAATTCAAAATTACCTTTTGGAGTCTTTTGACTCACAATGCACAATGATCCTAGTACTTTTGCTCTGTCACTGTAGTATTTCAAAATCTCTGTCACTTGTTGTGAAATATAATCCTGCAAGCCAGGCACTATGCCCCGTTCCAATTCTAAACCAATTATTCCATCAAATATACGTGCATAACGCGGACTTTTCATTATTGGAGAAGTTATCCAGGCAATGCCTGCAAGCAAATGTTTTTCAGTAATGTTGTATGACAAAAACATTTCACCAATGCTCATTGCATCTTTACTATGAATCACTATAAGAATAACTTGTGCAGTTGAATCAGAAATTACTTGTCCTGTGGATAAATAGCATAAACAGAATAAATGATTTTATGTGCATCTGTTTACGTACATACTACTTAATGTATATACCATGCAGTACATTGTAATGATTCAACATTTACAACATTACACGTGGACTATATGTATATGGTCGATTTAAAGTCCGATGGGTCAAGTTAAAATGGATTTAAAACAGAGAAAAAAGGAAACAAAATTAGGGGACTAAAAATCGCTTTTACTTTAAATCTCATATTTGTGTTAACCATTTCAAATAAAAGTGAAAAATCAACCAAATGGAAAATTTCTGGTTTCCAGTACTGTTGAGAGGACAGATGGCTCAGTACGCCAACCAATCTAGCTCAAAACATAAGGATACCATAGGCAATTGTTGCGTTGTTTTTATTTACATGTAAATTCTACCTGTTGTAAGTATTTTTGAGGCCTTGTGTAAACATTGTCATCATCCATGTAGAGCACCCTCTACCACGTACTCGGCTCTACGTTATTTTTTTCCTTTGCTATTCCCTTACTCGACTCCATTCTTTTCTTTTACATATTAATGCTAATCTGTTCTCATACCCTTGGTCACCATCAACAGCTCAATAGTCTAAGTATCTCTCTTTAACAAGCAAAGAAAAAAAAAACATCTCAAGCTCTTCTTTTTCTATTGCCTAAGAGTCCCATAATGCCTCTCAGACTCTCAAATCTCTGTCCAGTCATCTTTCATACAATTCTTTGTCATGTACTCTTGTAGAAATTAATTCTGTCCTTTCCCATACTCCACATTTCAGCTTATCTTTCACACAAGGCAGCATCTTGGGAGCTACATGATTTTTGATATGCAGTATTCATCATTCATCAGATTTTCTTGAAAAACTACTTTCCATTCATTTATGACTCCACCCTGTGCAAAATAGTACATCACTCTTGTGAAAAACCTGAATCACTTTCATCAGACCTGGATAAGACAAGACACTGGCCAGTGACTAAGAAGAGTAGGTTTAATGATGATAAGTCATAAGCCATAGACTGTTTCTCCACAAGAATCAGCATTAAAATTATCTCATAATAACAAGAGCGAGAAATGCTTTGTAAGACATGTTCCCGACCGTCGTGATATTTTCAAAATCAAAAAAGGGCATTGAAATGCCTTGAAGCTCGAAATTTTTCTGCAACTTATCATAATAAAGCCATATACCAAGTTTCAGTTGAATATGTTAACGGGTATGGGAGAAAGCCTGAAAAACCACAGGTGGGACGGATGGACAGACAGACGAGGAGCAAATCTATAGTTCCCTCTGGTGAAACCGGTAGGGGACTAACAATAACTAGCTAGAAGGCCGTGGTAAAAAATACCACGATAGTAAAAGGGGGAAAAAATAAGCCTTTTATTCTTGCATGGGTTCTTTTCTCAATGTTGGAAAATATGCAAACGACTTAATCTGCATGAAATGGAGGTCAAAAAAAATATATCATATTTATTCCAGAAAAGTTACTGACAAACATCCTCGGATCAAATTGGATTACAAAATTTCTTACACACCCCTTTCCAAACCCTCACCTCCTCCCAGACCCTCACCCCTCCCAGACCCTCATCCTCCTCCCAAATCCTCATCCCCTTCCACACCCTCATCTCCTCCAAGACGCTCATCCCCTCTCAGATCCTCATCCCCTACCCAGATCCCCATCCCCATTCCAGACCCTCACCCCCCTTCCAGACCCTCATCCCCCTTCCAGACTTTCATCCCCCTTCCAGACTCTCATCCCCCTTCCAGACCCTCAAACCCTGCCCATCTCCTCATCCCTCTCTCAGACTGTAACCCTACTCTGAGATCCCAATCCCCCCCTCCCAGACTGTCAATCTGCTCTGAGATCCCAATCCCCCCCCCTCCCAGAGCGTCACCCTGCTCCGAGATCCCGATCTCCCTCCCAGACCGTCACCCTGCTCCGAGATCCCGATCTCCCTCCCAGACCGTCACCCTGCTCCGAGATCCCGACCCCCCCCCCCACCAAACAGTCACCCTGCTCCACGATCCTGATTTTCCCTGACCCTCCTCCCCCAGACCGTCATCCTGTTCTGAGATTCTGCCCCCCCGCCTCCCAGACCGTCACCCAGCTCTGACATCCCGATACCCCCCCCAAACAGTCACCCTGCTCCACAATCCTGATTTTCCCTGATCCCCCCCAGATCGTCACCCTGTTCTGAGATCCGCCCCCCCCACACCTCCCAAACCATCACCCTGCTCCATGATCCTGATTTTCCCCGATCCGCCACCCCCAGACTGTCACCCTGCTCCAAAATCCCGATTTTCCCCGTCCCCCCCCCAATCACTTTGTTCCCTTGCACTGTGGATCCTTACCATCCTACTGCATTTTCTTCTCTCAATGTTGGAAAATATGCAAACGACTTAATCTGCATGGAATGGATTGGGATGATTAGTGAGTGTCCGCATGGATAGCACCCGCGTCCGGTCCAGTGATCGTTTGGGCTCGAACTTCCCAATTTGGGTGTCGGATGTGAAAGAGTAACAGAACGTCGCGCAGCCGGCTCAGAAGTTCCACCAAAGCATGGTGGTGCCTGCCTCAGTGACTTGCTTTATACACATGGGTGAAAGTAAATAATGACAGAGGTTTTGTTTCAAAGTGTCGCAAGATTCTCTGAATTACTCGGACAAAGACCCTTAAAATCGATGACATGGTTTTTCTGGTGTGGTCCCTGATGGTGTATTTAAAGACATAGTAGTCAGAAACAGACGGCTGACTGTATCACTCCCAAAAATGAAATAACCCAGGGTGGAAGCGAAAACATGGTTACTGCCTATGTGCATATGTAATAATATAGTCGTTAGATAGCTCGGATATATTCCATTTGGACTTACCGGAGGCCTGAAGCATGAGATCTATACTGTCACAAAGGCCCCCATGACGCAGATGAGCTCTAATCTTTTTCTTCCTCTTCTTCTTCTATTTGTTGTGTTTTTTTTGGCAAAGTCAGAGTCGCGAGGCTCCATCAACGCCATGCACCTGAACTCAAGGTTATAACCAAAAACGGAAAATATATTGATAAAATGGAAGTCAAGAATAGAAAGTTAAAAAAAAAATAATAATAATAATAATAATAATAATAATAATAATAATAATAAATTTTGTACTGTCAACCCCATTTCCATTTTGAATTTTCAGACACATTTAAAGAATCGAGGGTACATCAGGATACAAGGTTTATCTTGTATGCTCATTCGGAGAGTACATTGAAGGATGTAACCGATAATCTAAAATTAATTGGGGCTTTTAAACCAGGTTTCTAAATAACGAATGGATCATATCCAGTGTGGATGAAAGATCACTGATAAATTTAGTAAGCTCTGACACATGAGCGCTACACTTCGTGATAATCATTGGAAGATCAACATGAATCAGCAGGGGAATCCTGGGACTACCTGGACACAACCCCTCTGCGTTTATGGGTCGATTGGCTGATTGTTGATCGTCTTGAAAGTAAACTCCTCCCAGCCCAGGTGTTTGACGGCTGCAGCGGAGATGATATGGATTTTTTTGGGATCTGCTCCCTGCTTGAGCTGTACAGTTCACTACTTCAGTGATGAAGTCAATGAATCCCTCTTTTGTGGAGTTTATGTCCACGTTTGTGGTCGCTCTCTCGGTTTGGCGTTCTGAGCCTTTCAGCACAGGATGGACTCCCACTGATATGGTGAAAACGTTAACCGGGCACTCAGTTTTGGACGTGCTCTCAACCGCTTTTACTGGAGTCATAGTTTTCCAAATTGTGGGAACCATCCGGACAGTCTCAGCATTCTCCTGCATCTTCACCTATTGGATCTGGGCAGCTCTCCGGAACTCAGGACATGCTCTGAAGGCTGCACTGTGGTCACCACCACAATTGGCACAAAACATTTCTTCATGAGTGCAGCTTCCATATTCGTGCTCTCCGTTACATCTGCTGCAGCATTGTTTGCCTCTACAGGCTGGAGCAGTATGACTGAACTTTTGGCATCTGCAGCATCTTAAGGGGGGGTGGAATGTATTCCTGTAGAGTGAAGGCTTGATAGCCCAAGAACACTTTCGGGGGAAGGATTGGGCTGTCAAAGGACAAAACCACCGAGGTGGTATCGACTTCGACCCCATCCCTGACCGTGGTGAGACGGCGAGCGTCAACATCTCGTACCTCCGCTAAATGACTCGTGATATCATCAATTTCAATGGGGGATCAATCCCATAAATGACTCCTCGACTCTCACTCAGACTCTTCAGAATATGATACAAAACACGGAGCCCGTCAAAATACTGGGCTTTCATAACCTTCTCCCATTGGTCGACTGATTTACACTTCATGAAAATGTCTCCAGATCTGAGCTTTCTGGCACCAGACACATCATCGAATTATTTGTTGATCAATGTAGCCATTTTTATCGGGTTGTCAGGACTTAAGGGTGTAACGCCATCAAAAAACGAAACTATAACCATAAGTTTGTGATAGCACTCTTCAGGGATGGAGAGGCCCTTAGCCACTTTGGGGGGTTCCGACTCTTCGTAACTCTCCCGCAGTGGTCTGCCCCTCTTCTTAGTTAGATTGACCCTCCATGATGAAACCTCGTCATCATCATCACCAGAAGTGTTGATCATCCTTAATCACCACCTCCCGGCATCCCGGAGGGTTAGATTGGCCAATTGAGTAAAGACTCAATCGTAATATAAGCTTAATGGACACAAAATACCAGAAAAAAGCCGATGCACCCTCGATACTCAAAACCGTCCTGTAATAGCGTCCGACTGAACTCCTCTCCCTCTCCCCATGCCCTCCAACCTTTCGATACTTGATGATCATTTTAACTGTCTTGTTGTTTATTTAAGCCCCTTCATAGGCACGCTATTGGTCGTTTTACACTGAAGGGATAAATTATAGGAAGTGAATGACAATTGTGAATGTGGCCGCTCTGAATACATCTTTGTCTTTGCATAACCCCAACATGGCAGCCGAATGATGTCTGGAAGAGGCGGAAGATAAGTTACACACAAACAGATGGATGAGCCGGCGTATTATTAGATAGATATATGTATAGAGTATTTATCAAATTCCAAAATCATCATATTTCTTAACAGCAAAGGTATCATGGCATATCTGTAAATAGTCAAAAAAAAATCGTTAGTGATTGAAGCAGAAGTCAGCCTTATCCACTGCCCAGGTTCAATGTTTTGGCGGATTGAAGAAATTATAATTTTTCTGAAGGTTTGGATTGATTGAAGTTGAAGGAAATTGAACTTTTACTGAATAACTATTTTCTCCGAGGAGCGTTTTCCCTATTTTAGGGTGGGACAGACAGACAGACAGACAGACAGACAGACAGACACAGACAGGTACGATATTAGTCAATCTACTGGTATAAAACACAATGTGTGTTTGTGTATTTGTCTGTCCCCTTCATAAGCACCAATTGAGAATAGTTTTAAAGGCCAATCTTTAAATACAACTGGGTGTTCACTGTGGTCAAAAGACTCAAAAGACCACGAGGACCCCAAAGACCCAAAAGCCCCCGAGGACTCAAAATAACTGAAAGACCCAGAGGACTCAAAAGACCTCGAGGACCCTGAAGACCCAAAAGACCCCGAGGACCCAAATGACCCTGAAGACTCAAAAGAACCAAAAGACCCCAAAGACCTAAAAGAAAAACCCCGAATACCCAAAAGACCCAAAGGACCCAAAAGGCCCCGAGGAAAGAAAATACCCCGAGGACCCATAAGATCTTGAGAACCCCGAAGAGGACGCAAAAAACCCAAAATACCCTGAAGACCCAAAAGACCCTAAATACCCCAAATTAATTACAACTGGGTGTTCACTGCGGTCTATTTTTCAGGACAATAAAGAGTTGAATTTTTTTTCTTAGTTTCCAATATTTTATCTGTAATACTACATCTGTAAAAGCCACTTGGTTTAATAATATAACTCCAACCCATCATTTTTGAAGGGCTTTAACACGAGTTATACATATTGTTATGATTGTGGGGTAAATGGAAGAATCAAATAGGGAGTTTAGCATTGTGTGGAGTTGCTTGGTCCATGGATGAGTATAAAGCAACTCAATGTAACTAAGTTAGGGAATCTGTGAACTTAAGTGTTACGTGTCACCACACAAGGGGTGGTGCAGTATTAATTAGCCGAGGGGGTAAGAATAAGTTCCCCAGTACGTGATTGCCCTCTGTGATTTCCCCTATGTTTTTATATTTCAAGCCAGGCAGTGAAGGTGGGAAACACGTCCCTGAAACTACAACAAACAGGAGAATCCCTGCC
Organism: Eptatretus burgeri; assembly: GCF_056783735.1. Taxonomy (NCBI): domain Eukaryota; kingdom Metazoa; phylum Chordata; class Myxini; order Myxiniformes; family Myxinidae; genus Eptatretus; species Eptatretus burgeri. Next base: position 101,498,667 of record NC_140961.1, on the reverse strand, counting down.
TTCCTGGGTTTGGGGTTGAGCAGGCCATGCCCCGGAGGCAGAAGATATAGAGCGACAGGGAAAAGAGTGCACAGGAGAGGCTGGTGGAGTGCGAGGGGCTTCGGACTACTGCATAGGATGGGAGATCGGTCACACGTTGGTTTGTGAGAGGCTTCCGACCGGATAGAAGAAGAGAGATCGGTGTGATCGAGGTCGAAGACAGGCAGGCTTGTGCACTTGTGGATTGTGCAAGGCTTCCGTCTCGAAAGGATGGGAGATCGGTAAAGTGCACACACAAGATCAGTATGCGGAACGCACGAGGCAGGTGGCACTTTTGGAAAGAGGAAGGCTGGCACATTTTGAGCCTTCATGTGGAGAACCACTCGCCAATTGCTCAGCGTTCGTCTGCCTGGTACAAGAGAAGTGGCGTTTTGCACACGTCTGCCCATGCTGGTGGAAGTGCCTCAATTCCAGTTTGACAAGGATCAGATTTGGGCCAGGCTGACTACAAATATACTTGAAAAGGAGGGTTTTTATTTTTATTTTGTATCCCCGTTGTCCATATTTGCATCTGTGTGCAAGGCCTCGACTGCAGGATTCACTTATTTCATATCATTATTATTTCCCTTTGAATTATCACCTTTGCAAATATTTGCGTATTTTTCATTAAAAGTATTCCTTTTAAGACATTGTAGCATTGTGCTGTTCTGGTGCAGCCCCCTATGCTGTATTCGTCCCCATGCTCCTCCCTGTACTCCTCCTGGATGGATCGCCTCTCCGCCATGAAGTCCCGTTAACACACGCACATTAATTCCTGAGTCTCGGTTATCACCTTCACCGGAGAGGCTTTGCCATCCATCCAGGTAGGGTTTTAACCCCCTGGACATGACAAATGGTGTCAGGAGTGGGATTCGGACCCTGATCAACAACTGTTGTCAGGTAGTGGGATCTGAACCCTGGCTCCGACAGGTAGGGTCGGAGCGGGATTTTTTGAGCCCCCCTCCCCCACCATCGTGGTGGAATTGTGGAATCCATCAGACTGATCAACATCTGGTGTCAGGAGTGTGAGATTCGAACCATGATCGACAATTGTTGATCAGGTCGTGGGATATGAACCTCTCCTGACTCCTTTGGGAGTGCATGATTCAAACTACAATAATTGATGTTGGAAGAAAAGAACGCTTGGAAAGTTCAATACATGATTTTCTTCTGAGGAGATTAAACACGAGAACGAAATGGTGGACGAGCATGAAATGTCGATGATTATACTAGATAGTAACCCATTGGAAGGAAGTGAGTCGGGGGATAATTGAGTGATAATGACAGGACAGGAGTCTCACCAGTCCCAAGTGTCGGTCCCCCTTCCTCCACAGTTGTGTAAAAGGAAATGCAAGGAGCGGGTGTGATGTCCAAACAAGACTTGCTTCATTTATTAATGGAAGAAATGAATAAACTAACGAATGAACAAATAAAATAAATTAAATAACTATTGAATAAACAAAGGAATGAATTGGTGGGAAACATTAAAAGAATAACAAACGAAATTACAGAAGAAATGAATGAAATGATGAACAAAGGAATGAAATGACAGAAATGAATGGACGATTAGAAAACAAAATGAATGGAATAAAAAACATAATTAATGAACAAATTAATGAAATTAGGGAAATACATGAACGATTGGGAAGGCACGGTGTGTGAGAGAGGGAGAGGCGAGACAAATGGGAGGGGAGGTGGCGGGAGGGGAGAGGAGAGTGGTGAGGGGAGGCGTGAGCGGAGGGCGAGAGGAAAAGCAGGGATTCTGGCAGATATGATGACCAGTTTAATGTCCATCTGAGAGACGACAAACACATTGATGAATCATATTGCCTGTGAAACACTGGGATGACAGTTTATAGCTGGGTCGAGATTCAAACCCAGGTTAGATAGCTTAGAGAGAGTGTCTGTACCTCTCTGCTATTCTGCTGTGATGTGGCAATTATTTCTTTGTAACAACGGAAAACATTTTTTCTCATTGTAGTCATCTAATTTATTTTGCCTTCCTAACTCCAGAGATGTCCCGATGGAGAACTGAGCTGCAGTTTTGCCATATAATCTTGAAGAGCTCTCGCCTGAGTGGCTTAACCACCCAAGCAAGCACTCAAATTAAAGGGTGAAAGAAACCTTTCCAAACAAGAGGTTAAATTTTGTATATGTATCTATCTTTGACAAAGTGATGGATCATATAATAAAAGAAGATCTTAAAAAATGGGAAATGGGTATAAAATACAATTGCACATTTTCAGCGAGCAAACCATTGCCCGAAACACCGCATGGCCAAACACAGGCGAATGGGCCCTAGACTTTGTTCAAGTTGATCGATATATTCAGTGATGGTGCGAATATTGAAAAGCAGTCACCAAGTGGCTTAAGCACTCAAGCAAGCACTCCAATGAAACGGTTGATAAGGAACGGCTGGTTTGGCAAGTGATTCGCGATCGCCGATTAATCATTATAAACACCATGCACCTGGAGATGCCCGGAATGCTAAGTGATGTTCGAATTGGATAAATAAACCCTTTTTTGTTTCGCAGTTGGAAGTATTGTTGAAGTCAATAAAGAAGTTTACATTTTGAAATTTGGCTGAGATTACGAGATTCTAGAGGTCATGGAAAGTGAAATGAAATAAATCCATGAACACTGGTGTCTCCGGGCATGTATATGCATTGCAATGTTTTCAGTGATTCATAGGTATGATGATCAGACATTTGATGATACGAGTGAGGAGCGTGAGAAAAAAAAAAAACTTTATCATCGAGAAACTGTTGCAGCCTGTCCAAGTCAAGGCCTTGTTGAGCAGGCCAAAGGATATGGTGAATACAGACCCCAGCAAGCAGAGGGCTGACAAAGGGGTTGACTAAGGATGAAGCCTTGATAAAGGAAAATTAAATAAGGACATTAATTATTTTAAATTAACCCAACCACCCAGTTTTCATCCATGCACTCCGGTGAAATTCCCTTGGTATGACTGGAAAGTTTCAGTCCACGAGAGTTATGGCTTTGGAGTTATGGAGGAGAGACACACACACACACACACACATTTATTATTATCTGTACTAATAAATGTCAATGTGTGTGTGTGTGTGTGTGTGTGTGTGTGTGTGTGTGTGTGTGTGTGTGTGTGTGTGTGTGTGTGTGTGTGTGTGTGTGTGTGTGTGTGTCAGTCTATCAGTGTGTCAGTGTGTCTCCTTCGTCACTCCAAAACTATAAAACCAGGCAGCCAGAAACTTTACATGCACACTAACAAACTCTAAGGAAGTGCAAGAGTGAAAATTGGATATTTGGGTTAATTAAAACACCAATTAAGAAGACAATTAAGGGCCTTATTCAATTATATCCTTCATCAGGCGATCCTCGGCCACCTCACTCTTTGGGGTCTTAAGGTGTATCCTGGGTTACTTTGCTAGGTTCTAAAGCTGTCATGTTTTGTGACCTGCTCAACCATGCCTCAATTTGGAACAGGCCACAACGATTTCTTAACGATTGTTTTTGTTTTCACGTTCCTCACTCATATTATCGAATGCCTGTTCATCATAGCTATGAATTGCTGGGTACATTGCAATCCTTATAAACGTCCAGAGATGCCAGCATTCGTGGCTATATTTAATTTCCGCCCATGCGATAACCTCGAGAATCTCTTAAATTAACCTGAATTACAAAGTTGAAGCTCCAGAATCGAACTTAGCAGCAGTTCTGACTGCGAAAAAAAACATGTTCTTTTGTCCATTTTGGAAATATTTGACATTTCAGGTGTCTCCGAGAGGGGTATGTTTAATGCAACGGTTCAGTGATTGCTAATCGCATGCCAAGCGAGCCTTTTCTTATCCACCATTGTGTTGGAGTGCTTATGCCACTTGGCAAGCGTTCCACAATATTCGCACTGTCACTGAATATGACATAGATCGACTTGAACAAAGTTCAGGGGCCACTCGTGTGCATTGGCCAAATGTTTTTGTGCGATGCAACAGGCAGTGGCTGGCTTTCCGAAAATGTGAAATTTTACTTTATATGACATTTCCCCTTTTTGTGCGATCTTCCATTATACGACCTATCACCTTGGCAAAGAAAAATACAAATTAAAATTAGTTTCATTTTTATAAGTTTCTTTAACCGTTTCATGGATTGCTTAGGCCTAAGTCACATTTGGCACGGCGGCCGTGGGGTCTACAAAATCTACGGCCACCAGCAATTATAGGGCGGCCGCAGTATTTCCACGGTCACACAATGTAGCAGTCACATATGTTTTTATTTTTCGGGGAGCCGCACGGCGTATTTAGAAATTATCGAGACCGAAAACGTGAGGTTGCCGTACGGTCTTTGATTTGATGTTGCAGGGTGACCTTATGGCGTCCCTGCGCCAGCCATATAATTTTCAAGGCAGACGCAAGGTAGCCTCAAAGTGCCCGCAAGGCGACCACTGAGGGGCCCTAAGGTGAACGTGCGGCCAGACGGACGGTAACGATTGGGTGTGTATATATATATATATATATATATATATATATATATATATATATATATATATATATATATATATATATATATATATACCAGTTATTTTTTTACTGAAATAAAAATATAACAGTTCGGAATATACCAGTACAGTGGTGCCCCCAGAATCCGAATTTAATTCGTTCCTGGACCCCAAGAAAACCCACTTTCAACTGAAATTCCCCATGTTTAAGGTAAAATAAGATGAGTAAATGACCTTCGGTGGCGGTGTATTGTATGTAAACTGGTGCAATCACCACATCCAAAGGTCCACACAGGATCGTGCTCCGGCCTGGGTTCCGATCGCTCGTGCACTCTGCGAGTGCACTGCCCCCAGGGCAGCTCATCAAACATGATGCCCCCAGAACCACAATCAATTTCATCAAACGCATCGGGCTGAGGTAATCATGGATATTCCAAATTACAACCGGTTTTTCTGTGAAATGAAATCCTTGCCGACAGTCCGTCACACCACGTGATCGGATTGCTTTTTTGATATTAATTAAAACACAAGATGAGTAAAAAAAAAACAGCACAAATCAAGGTGAAAACACGAGGTGAAGTAGCGATCGACAGACGAGAGATGCTTTCACGAGGACTTCCACCGACGAACTGAATGAACAAAGCGTGAAGATGAGCGTCGAACAGGCGGGGGAGACACGTGAACAAACATGAACACCACGTTGTGTTCGGTTTTTCAAAATGTATTCGGTTTTTATGGCAAAATTCATTTTTCATTGATAAGAGCCTACAGCAGCCACACGAATAACTCAAGCCCACCGTACGCCCCACATACGGTCGACATGGAACACATTACGTCACAGCTTGGCTTGTCGAATTGCTACGGCCAACGTAGAAATGAAAAAAAGTTATAACTCCACGCTATAATTCCACGGCGACCCCTACGGCCTGTAAAAGATAGCCATATGGCGTAGGGCCACCCTGAGGCCACCTCAGAAACTTTGCGGCCGCCGCATGTTTCTGTCAATTTGGGGGGGGGGTACGGCCCCAATATCCTAGCCGTAGAGCAAATGTGACTTCGGCCTTGGTGAAGCGACTTGCCGTGCATTCTTCAAGGTTCAATCAAAGGTGATACCACAGTTCAATACCGGAGGTAGGAAGGCAAAATAAATGATATTCTCACAATGAGTAAAAAATGTTTTCAGTTGTTATGAAGTAATGAATCACCTAATCTGTCTAGCCTGGGTTTGAATCCCAACGAGCTACAAACCGTCATCCCAGTGTTTCACAGGCAGGGTGATTCATCAATGTATGTGCTGTCTCTCGGATTGACGTTAAACTGGGCATCCCATCCTCCAGAATCCTTATCCCCCTCCCCCCTCCCTCTCTCCACTTCCCCTCTCACTCTTCTGTCTCTATCACAGCTAACCTACACCTCTCTCTCCTACCGCTCTCCCTCTTTCTGACCCCAAAACTGTGTCTGTCTCTGTCTCCTTCCCCCTGCTCCCCCACCCCTTCCTCTTCCCTCTCTGTTGAGGGGACTGTAGCATGTACGAATCAGATTTAGAGTGAGGTGACAGGATGAGTGCAAACTGCATGTACAAACATGCATGCAGACCTTTGTCAGGTAGATGACATGGGTTTTAAAAGTTCCCACTGCAGGTCTCTAAAGTATCCACTGTGTGTGTGTGTGTGTGTGTGTGTGTGTGTGTGTGTGTGTGTGTGTGTGTGTGTGTGTGTGTGTGTGTGTGTGTGTGTGTGTGTGTGTGTGTGTGTGTGTGTGTGTGTGTGTGTGTGTGTGTGTGTGTGTGTGTGTTATTGGTTGTTACCTCTATATGCAGGTTTCAGAAGGTGTAACGGAGTCCTCCCAGGTCTCGAAGTAGCCACCTCCATTTCGGTAAAGGCAGTGACGAATCATGAACCAAGGTGTGAAGTTTTGTTCTCAGAGTTTTGTTCCAAGGGCACTCTTGAGAATCGTCCCTGAGCCCCGGATAGCTTCCAACTGCAATTCGTTTGTAGTAATATTCCCAGGGATGTTTTTTTAAGATCTCTCTCAGGTTCAGCCTCATCATTGTCGTTGCTTCAATGATCACTTGTACAACTTGGGATCTCTTCAACTTTCAGGGTCTTTTCACTTCATTTTTGAGATCTTGGTATTTGGTCATTTTCTTAATTTCTGCATGGTTTATGCCAAAATTGCTGAGGACTGAAACCCCAATGAGAGAGAGAGAGAGAGAGTGTGTGAGTGTGTGAGTGTGTGTGTGTGTGTGTGTGTGTGTGAGTGTGTGAGTGTGTGAGTGTGTGAGTGTGTGAGTGTGTGAGTGTGTGAGTGTGTGAGTGTGTGAGTGTGTGAGTGTGTGAGTGTGTGAGTGTGTGAGTGTGTGAGTGTGTGAGTGTGTGAGTGTGTGAGTGTGTGAGTGTGTGAGTGTGTGTGTGTGTGTGTGTGTGAGTGTGTGTGTGTGTGTGTGTGTGTGTGTGTGTGTGTGTGTGTGTGTGTGTGTGTGTGTGTGTGTGTGTGTGTGTGTGTGTGTGTTTGGTCTTTAAGCGTAACATATCATTCTCTTTGCTAACCTCACCCTCCTCCCCTCATATATATATCTCTATCTCTATATATATCTCTATCTCTATCTCTATCTCTATCTCTATCTCTATCTCTATCTCTATCTCTATCTCTATCTCTATCTCTATCTCTATCTCTATCTCTATCTCTATCTCTATCTCTATCTCTATCTCTATCTCTATCTCTATCTCTATCTCTATCTCTATCTCTATCTCTATCTCTATCTCTATCTCTCTCTCTCTCTCGTCTGTAGATCTGCAGGATCAAATCAAAAGGATATTGTTGAAGTATGGCAACTGCTGCAGGAAAGAGAATCTGACATCTTGGGCTTTAAAGCTTCTAAAATGCAAGTTTCTCCGTGCTTCCTATGGGGGTGAGCGTACCTCAATCAATGTTCCATTGATTTTATCCATTGCTGTACCTACGTGCTAACATGGATCAACAGCAGCCTTCACCTGAATCTACATGTGAATCTGCTACCATGAACTGTCATTTATTTAACTCTTTCATGAGCCGAGACCCTTCCATGGAATAAAATGGCTTTTGGTTTAAACACTCAATGAATAAATGGTTTTCACATGATACAACGATTCTGCATTTTCAGATGACACAGTTAATGCAAAATGGTGTGCCATAAACATTTTTTTTTTTTGGAACTGAATAGGTTGAGGGATGTATAAGTTTTTTCACTTTTCCTAATTTCTTACCAACATGTTCCTTCAGTATAGCTTTCTCATTTTGTTTGAAGGATTCTCGGAAAGCAATGCAGACCCCTTCTTTTTCTACCTCGTTTATGAATTGTGCAATCACGTTTCTACCATATTCATCATCCACACCTAGGGTACCAAGATATGTCCACCCAAAGTGTTTTACCAAGCTGGAAAGAGCATTTGCTTGGTTGCTGTCACTAGGATAAGTGCGCATGAAGTTTGGAAATTCCTTCTTGTTCGTAAAGCACTTGCAAGAAGAGCCATAAGCCACCTTCAACAGAAACGGTAAATCCAAGATGAAGGAAGTTTTTTTTTGAAAGAATACATTTTGCCATTCAATATTCACAGTGCCTTAAAAAAATTCAAATTGTATTTTAAATGCAATAAATGTACCTGAGGAATGGAAAAAATGTTCAAAAAAGGACTCAGAAACTTTGAAATTTCTGAAGCAAATGGTCCAATTATTATATTGGGTGAACATGGATTCTTTGAAGCTTCACATGACATGATATTTTTCCCCAAAAACTTAAAACTATTCTCTAAAACCTTTGATATTGAAAAGCATGTGTCAAATATGTCATAACCGAGTGTGATATTGTTAAAGAGTGTGACGTCTTTATTGATTTCCTGAATGGCAAACATCATTGTCAAAACCCAATGCACAACTTGTGAATTGATCCTGAATGAAGGTTAGAAATTTTTTAACATTTAGTCTGACATACAACTACTACAATTCAAGATTAAATTATACTCAGAACCTTGAATCAAAATTAAATTATCAAAGAAGTTTAAAAGGTGTCGCTTGCGATGCCTTCAATATGTTCAGTTCATTCTTATATGTAAAACTCGCATAAAGTCCATCAAAAATGATGGGGCCAATTGCAAAACCCCACCCCCCCTTCCCAATCACCACCATCACAGCACAGTTGTTAACAAATATAACTCACAGACTTGTGGATTTGCTTTTATTTCATAAAAAAGTGTAATTATTTTAGAAATATATGTATTATCAGTAAAACAGAATTTCAAATGACTGATTAAAATTACACACCCCAATAAAAAAAATTTCTGCACGTAAAAATGACTAGTCTCACCTCTAGCATTATAGTTGTGAAAATAATCAAAATGGTCATACAATCAATCCAAATTCAGATGTGTGGAGTATAAATTTTGGACAGCATCAATTCACCTTTTCGAGTCGAATCAAAATGGTGAATGATGCGAACACTGATATTGTATGTGCTGCCTTGTTTGCTCACTTCTGTGAATGTGAGGTCACTTCTCTCCACCCCTGTCACTCGATCTCTCTCTCCCAACCCTGTCCCTCTATCTCCATTGCTGATTATTTCACATTCATTTTTTCTCTCCACTCCATTGTCTCTCATTTTGGTATTATTCCTCGTTGTCCATCTACTGTCTCCCCTCCATGAGACATGAGAGCTGAACTCTTACATTGGGGAGGACTGAACTGGGTGAAAGATTTGTTATGGAAACATTACTCCCACCCCTGCCCATGACAAGGAAATAACTACACAGGACATGAGAAATAACTACGTATGCCATGGGCCATGTGAGCCCAGAGGGGCATGCCAAATGTATGGGCCCAGGTACTGTGGTGGAAAACTCGAAACCTCGATCAAGTTTCACCAGTCACAGTGAGAGTTGAATAATTTAATAACAAATGTGCATGGAGGAGAAAAATCAATACAACAGGATATATCTCTTGCTTGATGTTTCAACCAGAGTTTTTTTTTAATATATGGTAGGGTAAACGGGGGAGGGGGGTGGTCGGCTCACGTGCAAGCAAGTTGACTAACCCCAGATGGTCACATTCTGATAAGAGACAAACAGAACTTTTTCATGGACATGGTATAACCTACCTTAGGGGTAAACAACATTTGTGTTATCCAGTCAAGACTCTTTGTTTCAGCACATCAAAGCTAATTTCTGTGGTTTGTTCTCGAGCACTTTCAAGCTTTATCAGACATTTGCATTGCTTCACAGCCCTCCTCTTTCACGACTCTTGCACAATGCATGTTTCATAACAATGCCCTGTATTCCAGAAACCTTAACACTGTGCGAAATATCATGTGATCCCTAAAGTTTTACTCCCTTTCAAATAATTATTCAGCATATTATGTGCATTCATTAATTAGAATTAAGTAGTCTCATGCCTCACTGGCACAGAACAAAGGCAGCTGCCTTCAGAGGGTTTATTTAATTACAATTGTCAACCAAGTGGAATAAAGAAAAAATTATATTTGTTTTACAATTAAGTAACATACTATATCGATCTATTATAAAACAACCATCAGTATGTGATGATCCATTATAAAGTGTATATATTTTAAAGTTAGCTGGAGAGCATATAATAAATTTTAATCAACTGCATATTTATCAATGGAAATCAAAAGGGCTGTTTAAGGAAGGGATCATTGAGGACTGGTTTTTTAAATTTACAATCCTTTGATTCCAGCACAGTGAAAACTTAAACTACTGAATCAAGTATAGGTACTCATTGTTGTCATGATAAGAATGAATATATTTTAAAATAATTGTTTACACTTCCACATTTCTCCCTTTTGTCTGAACAGGACAAATATTAAGTGTTAAATTTGCAATCGTGAAAATAATTTAATTTAATATCTACTTTTATGAATAATTTCCATCATAATTTATTTTGAGGTCCTAAGTTAAAATCATTTCCTAAATCACCATAGAATAACTCCATCTAAATCAGGTCTCCTCAGGTAAACACAACTGAAGTATCATCTGGGCAGTTCAGCTTGAATCTCCAAAAAATGGCCAATGTTTCCACAATCATCCAGGTAGATCCTTTAGCTTAAAATCAGGTTATTATTCACAACAGCAGACAGTATGGTAAATTAACATCAATATATGGTAAATATGGAAAAGATCAAGATGAACATCGGCCAAAAAGGACAACATAGGCCAAATTTCTGAAATTGTCAATTTTCATTCGATTGACTTATAATTTGAAAAAGAGTTGCATATTTCGTCATTGAATTCAACTACCAATTATTTTTGAGGTCAAATTTGTTTTATGGATTTCGTTGTGCTCTACTCGACATCTTCTTCTTGTTTGTTTGTTTGTTTGTGTGCAGGATATCTCAAAAAGTTGTGGACATATATGGTTGAAACATGTTGGACAATTTGGGTGTGTGACAAGGACAAACTGATTAGATTTTGGTGAAGATCTGGATCCGACTAATATAATTTTTAAAAAATCATTCTTCACTATTGAGAGATAGGGCCAAAAACGAAATATAGCATGATATCGCAAAACATTGTGGATAGATTTGGATGAAACTTGGTGGAAATGTTTCATGTGTGAAAAGGAAGAATTGATTCAATTTTGGTGAAGATCCGAATCTGGATCCGTGTCATAATTTTTTAAGTTATTCTTCATCATTGAGAAATAAGGCAAAACTAATATATAGCACGATATCTCAAAATGTTGTGGACGGATTCAGAGGAAGCTTAGTGGACAGATTATGTGTGGTAAGGCCGAATTGATTCAATTTTGGTGAATATCTGAATCCGGATCTGGATACGAGAATAATTTATATTATAAAAGGGATTATTCACTATTGAGAGATCGGGCCAAAACGATATCATACCGTATAGCATGACATTTCAAAAATGTATTGGCCCAATATGTTCTTGTGGATCAGGAATTATGTGGCAGAGGTATGCAATCTACCAACTACCCTTCTAGTTTGTTCATGTATTGGCAATTTTAATCATTTCAGGTCATGCATCAAATTAGCATGATTATTTTAACAACAATTACTATTACAATTAACAAAATCAGTCCATTTAAATGAAATGTAGTATTATTTCCAATTTGGCTCATCTGTTGCATCCAATTCATCCAATATCCGCATATTTCATTCCATTCAAAATCATAATCTGTTTGTGGGATTTGGATTTGATTCAATCATTTAATCTCCTCTTCCATAAAATCGTCCAAATTATCATATAATAGTAATCCTGTGCAGAATAGTCTTCATGTGGTTCCTTTCTAAATTCCATCGCAGAACTGGTCAATTTCTTCCAAAATATTTTTCTTTAAATTTCTGCAAAATTCTGCAAATTTCAAAATCGTCTTCCCATTCCATACCATAGCCAAATTATCATGAAGCTTTCTTCTAGCTTAGAAATATGTCATCTCTTTCAATAAGGATTTGTAAAGGGGGCCAAGTAGTCAAGTGCATGTGAGGCATTACATATCCCAAGTAACAAGATCCTGTCCAATTTAAAGGAAGCCAAGAGTATGCCCTGTATCCACGGATGTAATAGGTGCCATTCAAATGTTACCTTTTTCTTTAAAAGGATGTCTCATATTTTACCAACTCCATCCCTTTCTGTTTCAGAAGTCCCTTAATACGCAAGGGTTGGGGCAATCCTACTCCTGTCATATTGACAAGTGGACTTTCCCATTAGAAGAGCCTTAGGAATTGGTTCGTCAACTGTTCAGGATTTTTCATTAACCAGACAAATGAATCCTTTCGTTTTACCCCCAATTTCAAAGTGGGGAAGACTTTTTATAATAATAAAGGGAAGGTAATACCCATGTGTAAAATTGGTACAATTATATCCACCTTTTCCCCATTTATCTTCTATGTCTTAAGATTTTTTATTAGTTGCCTCTTGGTTGCTCATATGCCGTATATATTCAACTATCGTTTTTCTAAAAGTTACACAGTAATTGCTACTCTGTAATGGCCATACTGATAAAGGAATCCCTGTTTTTGACGAGGGTGGTATATATGTACGTATATACCCAACAACTACTTTTATTTTTTCCGGTCTGCATAATCATATGACATTGCCAAGTAAGCGTTTATACCGTGTAGTCCTCTGTCATGTAAATGTTCTGACCCACTTGTCTCTCGTTTTTTTCTGACAACCTGTGGATCGCTATTAACTGGTACTTGTGTTAGTTGTCTTTCCCTCATCCTAATATCCTTACAAGTGCTTCCCTCTTGCGTCTTTTACCACGACGTCGATACATGTGATGGTTAATGTGATGAGTGGGTGCAGGTGTGTGGAAATAATTTTCTTGATGAATATATACACAATAATTAGTATGGGTTGCATGCCCTGGCCCTACTGACCAGAGGAGCACCCCCATATCTGCCCTCACATCTCCAATTAACCTTCATCATTCCATTTTTCATCTTTCTACTACTTTATGTCGAATATGGGACATGGATGCAAATGCAGCAACTACTTTTGTTATTTACTCCTGGCTCATTGTAGTGACATGGCTAAGCATGTATTAACCCTCAACGGCACGCATACCAACACTCACACATTGGCACACCTGGGGTCAATTTGACCCCATTCAAAATGGTCATTGATTTGGTCGATACACAAGCCAAATGTTGCACATTTGTCAAATATATCATACCTAGTTTGTACAAAACAGTGTAAAACATTGAGAAGTTGATGATACATATGAAATGTATTCAATATCTAGTGATATCCGGAACAAAAACAATCAGAAATTAATGTGCGAATGGCTACACATTTTACTAATTAACTTTTTACACAGAAAGCAGCAACAGCATAACATACAAAATTAAGATATGGCAGTTTCCATAATAATGAAAGAAATATGAGTCATTTTTCATTGTAGTGTCTCGATTTATGAGGTTAATTGTTCTAGTTACGCTTCGCAATTTGTACAAGTAGTAACAGTGTTTGCATGAGTACCACAAACATATTTGTTGCAATTTGAGCAGACAGTTGAGGTCTTATTGTCCTGTGGCCTTCTGCATAATTGGCATCGTTTCCTGGCAGGACTTCTAGCCTGGCGTGGTCTCTGGATTGCTGCAGCAACCTTTCCAAGTTGATGTAATGCGGTCACTACAGCCGGCTGGAGAACATGAACATTCTGAGTGTCAAGTCAATCCAGTCCTTGGTGAGGCCGTATGCCAACTGCTTGAGGTATTTACGACCTCGACCACGTGGCCTTTCTGCTATGGCCTGGCCTTGCTGAGCATTCTCATTATCAAACTGATTGTAAGAATGTCCGGAATCAGCAGATATTTCATCTGGCTGTTCATCAACGTCAGAAACCTGATCTTCATCTGATGTATCACGGACTGCAGCCTGATCTGGGATGTAGGAATCATCATCGCTTGGATCAGATAAAGACTCACTGTCACTTTCATCTTCTAATATTTGTCTAAGAACATCAGCAACAGAATACCGTGCTCTCCGTTGGTTGGCCATGGTTTGAAGGAAAATGCAAATACACGAGTGTTATGAACTGCAGTTTCGATTTCTGGAATATCCCATTTCCAGGAATGAGCAATTCCCGGAACCATTCCAATCCCCTTTTTGTCACAGAATGATACAGATTATAACAGTATGAAAACAATTGGGAAACAGCTTTATTGTTCTTTGAGAAATAATAACAATTCCAGAAAAGAAAACGGGATAAAGTGTTCATAGCTATGAATGTAAATGTTTTTTGGGAGTTCTCCCAGCGTGGGTCATATAGACCCCACTATTTTCTCCTGCAAATATCTCACATATGTATTACCCTATATTCGCTAAATTTTACAGCAATAACATACATACATGGGGTGAGGATAAACAGAGACCATGGGCTGATATCGGTTAATATGATTTTTTTTACACACAAAAAACCTGCATGTTGGGTCAAATTGACCCCAGGTATGCCTTTGAGGGTTGATCCCATGTCTATTAACTCCGTGCAAGCCACATGGATGTGAATGTGCTCTCCTCTGAGCAGTTAATTGTAATGCCGTTACATCTACACTTACAGTATGTGGCTGGTAAGTGCGATTGAAAACAATGATGTGTGTGTGTGAATATGAAGCATTCATGCCATTAGTATGCATGACAGTGTGTGCAATAGTTCATTACACTGTGTGTTTATCATCTGGTTGAAAACTCACAGGAAAACTTAGTAACATAATTAAAACAAAGAGCATAGCACCGCATGCGGTGAAAAACAAGACCCGAGCAACTGTGAGATGACAGTTCATGGCCCTTCTTGCACTGGGAGGAATGGATTCATGCTGCTCGGCCCTTCACCGCTGTGTGGGCAGCCAGCAAAACCTGATGAGGTCCCATCTACCCCGGCTGAAGAGCATCCCCCCTAACACCCACATTCTGTGAAACTTTATCAAAACAAAGCGTCCAGGCTGGAAACCACAGCAATCAGCAATAGCTGGCTCTGGCAAGGCTTCCTCACCTGGGAACAAAAGCTTTGCCAACACTGTTTAAAATGATAAAAAATGCAAACATGGACTAATCCACCTGGTGTATATCTATTTCTTTATAGTTAATGGAGCTGAAAATGTCAACTTCATTGGTCTTTACATTATAATCTCATGTGGGGATAAGCTCGTTTTCAGCTCGAGGTTGATCTCATTACAATTAACGCTACAGGTAAGGCAACTGGCCATTTTAAACCTGTCTGGCTGCAAAATTTTCTTTTCCAGTTTTTTGTTTGTTTGTTTGTTTGTTTGTTTGGAAACCCATTAGAAAACATATCTGCTATGACTAGGATGTACTCATACCCACAATATTTTGGCATCTGCACAAAATCAATTTGAAAAATGGGTCCATAGGTTGCTTCTGGAACCATCTGAGGTCCTTTTCCAGGATTATGTTCTTGACAAATTTGGCACATCCTAATATAATATTGTTCTGCAATTGGGCTAAAGCCTGAGCATCCCATTCCCTCATAAGAGAGGGACACATCCCATCCCCCCTTTGCTCATATGGCCAACACCATGTGCCAGATGAGCAAGCCATATCATCGCAAAAATAATCTGTCACCCACCTTTATTGCTACCATTCAGAATCGTTCCACCCATCAACATTTAAAACCTCTTCGCTGTCCATATTTTAAAAAGGAAAACCCACTTCCCTTGCCTTTGCCACAGCAGAACACTGCACATTCCATCCAACTTATTCTGACCATCTAAACACTGTTAAAGTAGAGGATGAGGTGCCATCCTCATGCTCTGCTGTAATAATTGAAGCTCTGCATACCATATTCGTGCAACATGGTATTCCAAACTCCATTGTGTCAGATAGTGGATCATCATTTATGAGTTCAGAGTTTCAGAGCTTTTGTAAAAGGAATGGCATTAAGCACTGCACATCTGCCCCCTACAAACTTGCCAGGAATGGTCAAGTCGAATGTGCTGTTCTGATCATCAAGAATGGTCTAAGCCGCATTAAGGAAGACTCCATTCAATCTAGTCTTGCTCGTGTATTGCTCAACTACTGCACCAGACCCCATCAAACCACCAGTCGCTCACCTGCAAAGCTTCTGATGGGTCGTGAATTAACAACATGGTTATCATTCGTGCACTCGGACATAACAGTCGAGATCAAGAATAACAAGTATCGACAGAAACATAATCACGACCAAATGTCTGCATACCGCAACTTCCAGATCAATGATCCTGTATATGTGTTGAACACCGGATGTGGAACCAAGTGGTTATCTGGCCTCATTATCGATGACATTGGTGAAATTATGTTTCTTGTGGAGTTGTGTGAAAGTATCATTGGCATCTCCCGCAATGAGGCTGAGTCTTTGGGCCTCTCACTCAATCACCGCAGGTTGGTTGGTGGTCTTTCTGTGTTCTACCGTCTCCTCTCCAGCCTTGCCCCCCCCTGCTCTCTCTGTGATTTGTCCCCACCACATTTCCACAGGGCACTCAGGGTCTGCCAACAACACCCTTCTGGTAAAACTACCAAAATCACGAATCACTGCTCACCTTCACTCTTTCATTCCTCTTTTTTCCCACCTTTGGAATAAACTCCCTCACTCTATTCTTTTCCATTCTTCCCTCCAGGCTTTCAAAACAGCTGTTTACCACCACCTCTTATCATCCCCCATCCAAATCCTTGATCTTTCTTCAAATTCAATCCCACCTCCTTCAAATTCCCTGCTTTCCTTCCTGAAAGTCCCTGTAATGTCCATCTTATATTCCCCATGTTCCCCGTCCCATCCCTCTCCCTTCCACATGTCTCTGTTCCCCACTGTCTCTGATCTCTGATCCACATGTCTCTGATCTCCTAATGTCTCTGTTCCCCCCTGTTTTGTCCCTCCCACTCCCTCCCCTCTTGTCTCATGCCCCCTTGCTGTGCGTTGTGTGTTAGCTCTCACACGAGCCTCGACAAGGTATGTAAAAAAATAAAAATAAAAAAAACTCGATGCATGCGTAAACATGTTGACCAAATCAGGGTACGTCATGGGTAGTCAAACATTGAACCGGCTCCAGTGCCTTTGTCACCCACTCCTGTATCAACACCACCTGCGTTTGAACAAAAGGTGTTTCCTCATGAAGGCTTTTTACCCATGAACGTACATGAACTCCTTCTCGACCCTGTACCCCTTATTGAGAAGCCCCCGGCAGTTGCAAGCCAGGCCAACCCTCCACTACTCCTTAGAAGATCAGATCGTGTCTGTAAGCCTCATGAGCATCTTGACTTGTATTAAAAAAATAAGGGGGGGGGAGATGAGGCGTTTCAGTCGTTTATGCTCATACATGCATACATGGGTGCAGCGGGGCATGGTTAAGGAGAGTCTTGTGACCCGCCCATGTTTCGATGTTGTGATGTGCCATTTTGTGTCAGATGTGCCAACCTGTATTTCCGGATTAAATCTGTTGTACCCACTTCAGAGCCTTCGACCCTGTCTCCTGAGTACTTTACACCCACCCACAGCGAAAGCAATGTGCGATGAGCGTTCGAGAGAGGAGAAGGTTTGAGATTATTTATCAAGCTCTGCATATGTACATTACCCCCACCTGGTCCAAGAAATTCATTTTTTTCGGCTTCTGTTTTCACACTATTATCATCTCTCTTCATGCCGGGTGCACCTTGGTTCCCATGGGAAAATTTCCGTATCACTTCCGGTGCTCCAGTGATTTATCGGTCATGGAGGGTTAACACCCCGTTCCCTTCACGTTTGTCACCCAATCTTCCGTAATTTTCATTCATATATTGAGCACAAGTTCCATTCTCAAGCTAATATAATTCACAATACACTTCTGACACACACACATGCAAACGTACACACTGAAATGTTGTACACAAACTATTCCTTAATACATTCAGTATATTGACCATAAAACATCCAGAACATTGACCATATACCAGAATCTTTAGATTTTTGAGTCTTTCCTTATCAAAGGTTACATCTTTCATAATGCTAAATGCATTCTTTTT
The DNA here is from genome assembly GCF_056783735.1 of Eptatretus burgeri. Taxonomy (NCBI): domain Eukaryota; kingdom Metazoa; phylum Chordata; class Myxini; order Myxiniformes; family Myxinidae; genus Eptatretus; species Eptatretus burgeri. Next base: position 101,480,676 of record NC_140961.1, on the reverse strand, counting down.
TGTCCATCCACACCATTTGTCCAGGTGTCTTACAGATTCTGGTCTGTATTTGTCAACCATATATCATCCACATGTTCCCTTCTCTGATATTTGTAACCCTAATGGTCTTCCTTGTTTATTTCCCATTCTTTCCAAGGATCCTAGGTCCTTACAATGCTGAGTACCCAAACACTAGTTAACACCACAGGACCCTAAGATCCAGTGCAAATAGTGTTAACCTAATTCGGCCCTTTGCTCACATACACTGACTGAGAATCAGCAGGCACATTTTGATTCCTACAGTTCAATGAATCAGAGTCAGCAGGGCTCCAAACCCCTCAAAAAACATTTGAATGCTCAGACTTCCGAAATCAAATTCCCACCTGGATTCCAAGCCACTATTAATTAATTAAATGATTCAACACAATTTTTTGAGGATTTTATCAACCAGTGAGTTCAGAGATGGGGCATACGACTCAGCGAATGCAAAAAAACAACAAAAGCACAGGAAAGGGAATTTCAGAAAGTTCCCCTTACCTTTTCCTTAAGTGGCCATTTGTGTCTGCATCACTTTAGTCAAAACTGCTCCAGCCTCCTCTCTCCCAGGGTGTTGCAGTCCTGCTGACTATGCCAGAAACTGCAATGGAACACTCGAAGTCTTAATCAAGCTACACCAGTCACAGTGAGAGTTCAATCATTTAATAACACATGCGCATGGAGGAGATAATCAATACAATGTGATATCTCTCTGGCTTGATGTTTCAACCACAGTTTCTTACTGTATATATGGTAGAGTAAATAGGGGGTGGTTGGCCCATGTGCAAGTGAGCTGACCAACCCTAAGTGATCACATTCTGATAAGAGACAAACAACTTTTTCAAGGATGTGGTATTGCCTTAGGGGTAGACACCAGATGTGTTATCCAGTCACGACTCTTTGTTTCAGCATATCGAAGCAAATTACTGTGTTTTGTCCTTGAGCACTGTCAAGCTTTATCAGACATTTGCATTGCTTCAAAGTCCTTCCCCTCCATGACTCCATGACTCCATGACAAAGCCCTAAAGAAAACCTGATAATGTGAGGTAATATCATGTGATCTCCAAAGTTTTATTCCCTCACAAATTGTTATTCAGCATATTATATGCATTCATTAATTAGAATTAAGTAGTTTCAAGCTTCACTGGCACGGAGCAAAGGCAGCTGCCTTCAGACAGGTGTTTATTTCATTTAACTTGTCAACCACGTCATGTCAGGTCAGGTATGGGAGCATGCACCAGAGCAGCACATCGCTGCGTCCACTTTCCACCGGTACTCCAGGGGCCTCAGTCTGGCCATCGCCCAGGCAGATACCTGGCCCATCCCCATCTCCTTGAGGTGCCGATCAACCTGCTGCAAGCACGAGGCACATGGTCAGCCCATTGGCCTCCTCCACTCAGGAGACTCCCTCGCTGAGAGAATTTGGTGAGCAGGATCAGCAACAGGAAAATGAGCCACATGTCCATACAGCCGCAGCTGGCGCTCACGGACTATGCAGGTAACAAAACTCATTTGAGTCTCTCTCAGCAACCGCTCATTGGACACAAAGTCTGACCAGTGATAGCCAAGGATTCTCCGATGAGACCTGGCACCAAAGGAATTAAGACTCGGTCTCAAATCCTTGGTCAGAGTTCAAGTCTCACATCCATAGAGCAAGACTGGAAGCACCAAGGACCTGAAAACTCGGACTTTCGTCCTCCCACACAGGTACGGGCACAGCAGCGCCACACCCCATTATCCAGTGAATCCATGACTCCCCAGGCCCGACCCAGACGTCTATTGACCTCTGACTCACAGCCAGCAGAGACATAAATATCACTGCCAAGGTAAAGTGAATCTCTCCACGACCTCAACATCTTCACCACAAACAGGCACAGACAGGACAGCAGCATCCAAGATGTCATTGAAAGCCTGGATCTTAGTTTTGACCCAGGAAACCCATAATCTTAGCAGCTCTGATGCCTCATTCAGCACCTCGAGGGCCCCCAAAAGGATATCTAAAGTCTCCGCAAAGATGACTGCCTCATCTGTGAAATGAAGGTCAGAGATCTTGACATCCCCAAAGGATGCACGGCCGCTTGATCTCTCCGACATCCTCCCTATAATCCAGTCCATACAAGTGCTGAAAAGTGTGGGGGCCAGTACACGCCCCTGACGAAATCCAGTAACAACTGGAAATAAGTCAGAGATGGTATCATCACATCTCACAGCACTCTCAGTACCAGAGTAGAGTTCAGACATCAGATCAATCAGTTTTGGTGGCACCCCACGAAGACCAAGAATCCTCCAGAGGGCATCCCGATTCACTGAATCGAACGCTTTACCGAGATCCACATAAGCTGCAAGCAGCCCCTGCCGAAACTCTTGTCTGCGTTCAGTGAAGACCCGAAGAGCAAGGATACGGGCAATCGTTGACCTCTTTGGTGTAAAGCCTGACTGCTTTGACACTGGTGCTCAAGCAGATTGTGACGAACGCTATCAAGAATTATCCGAGTGAAGACCTTGCCCAGCACTGAGAGCAGAGTCACCCCTCGGTAGTTGTTGCAGTATTGGCGATCACCCTTCCCTTTTCAGAGAGGGACAACAAGGCCCCTCTTCCAGTCAGTTGGGATGATGCCTGTTTTCCAGGCAGAGCACAGAACTGCATGCAATGACATGAGTGCAGCATTTCCACCGGCCTTGAGAAGTTCAGCATGGATGCCACAGATCCCTGGAGCTTTACCCGATTTCAACCGGTTCACCGCAGCCTGTATTTCCACAAGCGAAGGTGGACCACAATTGATTTGATGGTCAGCAACAGTTATTGTAACACCCCTGTCATCCAACTCGACAACTGGTGGATCAGCCTGGTAAACAGCTCAAAGTAACCAGGCCAGCAGGCCTTCACTTTGGACTCCTCTGTCAAGAGCCTCCTATCCTCTGTTCCAACTGCAGTACACTGAGGGATGGGCTTGAAAGAACGCAATTCGTGAATTCCCCTGTAAGCAGGACGAGAATCACTTGACCACAGGTGATGCTCTACCTCCTCACAGATTCCTGGCACATAGGCCTCCTTGTCTACCCTTAGCGCATGTACAGTTTTATGCCTCAGCTCCCTGAACAGCTCAGCTCTGCCATTCAGCCTGGCCCTGCGACTCTGCTCAATGGTATCCAGTGTCACTAGAGAGACAAAATTCTTCTTTGCGTTATGTTAGAATTCCAAGACATCCACCAGCAACATCAAGGATGTTGGTCTTGAAGGCACTTCACAACTCTTCAGGACCTCCCAAAGCACCCAGACCCCCCAAATCTCCACTCAGCTTGTTCGCAAACTCCTCAGCTACCCTCTCATCCTTGAGCTTGCAAATATCCAGCCTCGGATGGGATGGTAGTATTCTCCTGGATTTAAAGTGCAACTTAAGAGTTGCTACAACAAGCTGGTGGTCAGTGTTGAGGAACTGAGCACTCCGGTAGCCCCTGCAGTTCTGGATCATCCTCCAGCGACCATCAACGAGGATATGGTCAATCTCCTTTGCCACACCGCCAGCATTGGAATACCAAGTCCAGCGATGAGCTTCTGGGTGCTGAAACCATAAACTGGCCACCCTAAGTCCATGACTTCTTGCAAAGTCAAGGAACTTATAGTGGGGCAGATAACAGCAATTTTTGAGAGGAATCATGCAAATGATGATACAAGCATCAAATTTGGCACATTTGTTCTCCAGGGGATTCTAATCAAATCTGCCTGATTGGCCATTTGAAAATCCAAATTTTGAAGAAAAAAAAAAATTCAAAAAAGGCAAGATCACAAATCAATGTTGGATGCTGGCTGAGATTGGTGAATGTTTCAGAAACATCATAAAAGATGTTCCAAGTCTGCCATACAGTTTTCTTCCCTTTATCGCGGAAGGCAGACACGACATCACATCCAGTGAATGCATGGAAGTATGGGATCCCTCGAGCTTTCTCAGGCCCTATTGCAGAAACTACTTCATGGACTGGAATCCATCGCACCTTGGCTCCTTGGCCAAAGGCAATCCACATGTTCTCAAGACCTAGTTCCTGTAAGGATGGCAGTACAGATATTGCGATGACTAGTTCGTCCGTGTCATTAGCCTTCATGATAATGGACTTGCTACCATCCGTCGTTGCATCCCTGGCATGTACAAATATTCGAGTGTCAGATTCTTCATGACAACATGGAGACACAGCATCCAGTGACTTCCTTGTGTTGCTCATGGCATTTCTCCTTTTGTGACAATGACTGTGCTTGTCGTCTGTGCTTCACACATCTTTTCCGCAAGGAAGTGAAACAGCTCAGTCTTGTTGCTGTCATCTGGAAGAAAGCTTCTTCAGCTACTTGGGGTGTTACTGGTTCCTGTCACACGTCTTCTGATTCCTTGCCCTCTTTTCGACCTTGCCTCGGACTTCAGACTTGACTTCTTGTACACATCAAACACTACGTCCACCCTCTCGTACCTGGCACCATAGGATTCCACTTTTAGGATGGTCTTCTTTAGCATAGTCATCAAATATCTTTGAAGTGCATGGAGGTAGGGCATTGATAAGTGCTGAGCCATCAATGATGACTGCATCTCCCCTTGGTTCTCTGTCTGGGATGTTCACTTGTGCTTCAAGAATTTCAGCCAGCAGTGACTTCAAATTATTTTCAGAGGTTTTTTTTTTTTTTTTCAAATTTTTCAAAATTTGGATTTTCAAATGGCCAATCAGGCAGATTTGATCAGAAAGCCCTGCAGAACAGAAATGCCAAATTTGCACGATTTTTCTACTATCTACTACACTATTAGTGCTATTCAGGTTCACATTTCCTAACCCATGTGGACCAACACTCGTCTCATAACCATCCATATCTGTTCCAGTCGATGCATTGAAATCCCCCAAGACTAGAAGTGTATCTCGTCTGGGGCACTGATCAACCACAGACTCAAGTGTGGCGTAGAATGCGTCCTTCACGGTGAGATCACTCGCCTCAGTCGGAGCATAAACAGAGACCGGGGAAATGACACCCAAGGAGTGAAGAATCCTTCGTCTCATAATACGCTCATTGACCGGTGTTACCTCAATTATCATTGGAGTCAGCTTCTTGGACACAGCTACAGCAACTCCTTGGGCATGGTAACCATTAGAGCGACCAGACCAATAGTAGGTGTAACCCCCCGCCATGATCTCGCTGCAATCCTGTCTACGGATCTCAGAGAGTGCTGCAATACCGATGTCCAAATGCTTAAGCTCAGATGATAACAGAGACAGGTGATCATCCTCTTCAGGATAGGACATTCCAGGCACCCACCCAAAGGGACCGCCTCAGGTTAACCCAAGGAGACCGCCGTCTGGTGGACGACACCTCAGCACCACCACGACACACTCTCCCACAATCCGACCAGGGAATGCTACCCCATGGTTTCCCTCCTATCATCAAAGATTGGGGGTCCCGAAGGCTTTGCCCCAATCCCATCATCAGGTGAGCTGCCCCGCGAAGGGAAGCTGCACAGGAGGTACTCCCACGGAGTGGGTTTTCAGATTTTTTTATGCTTCTGGAATGTTTTGCGGAATAAAAGGGTTTTACGGTGGCCGGAGTGCAAATGCTGCCACCAACCTCCTCATAAGAAGTAACCCAACTGCAGGAGGACGTCTACAGACACATTTGGGATCAACTAGACTTTAATAACTGCTCAAAACTGCTCCAGCCTCCTCTCTCCCAGAGTGTTGCAGTCCTGCCAACTCCGCCAGAAACTGCAATGGAACACTCGAAGTCTCGATCAAGTTACACCAGTAACAGTGACAATGGAAAATTTTATAACAAATCTGCATTCAGGAGATAATCAATACAATGTGATATCTCTCTGGCTTGATGTTTCAAGCAGAGTTTCTTGCTGTGTATATGGTAGAGTAAATAGGCGATGGTTGGCCCATGAGCAAGTGAGCTGACGAACCCCAAGTGGTCACATTCTGATAAGAGATAAACACTTTTTCAAGGATATGGTATTGCCGTGGGGGTAAACACCAGATGTGTTATCCAGTCAGGACTCTTTGTTTCTGCATATCGAAGCAAATTCCTGTGGTTTGTCCTCGAGCACTTTCAAGCTTTATCAGACATTTGCTTTGCTTCAAGTTCTTCCCCTCCAGGACTCCATGAAAAAGCCCTCCAGAAAACTTGATAATGTGCGATAATATCACGTGATCTCCAAAGTTTAACTCCCTTCCAAATTGTTATTCAGCATATCATATGAATTCATTAAATTAGAATTAAGTAATTTCATGATTCACTGGCACTGCCCAAAGGCAGCTGCCTTCAGACAGCTTTTTATTTCATTTAACTTGTCAACCAAGTGGAATAATGAAAAGATTATATTTCTTACACAGTTAATTTGAACACTCTATCTATCTATTATAAAACAACCATCGGTATGTGAGATCCATTATCAAGTACACCCGGACCCCCGACATTTGCAGTTCCAACATTCGTGAGTTCCGCGTATTCGCGGTTGATTAATTTGCGACATGCTCCTACATTCGCGGGAAATTGCCCCACGTATTCACAGTTCTCGCGGAAATTTTGTTTTTTCACGAGCTGCGAGCATAACACAGTTGCAAAACATATCTTCCACAAACCATGCACAAAACAGCTGGATGCTGTTTTGATATACAGTGCTATACTGTACTTATGCATAAAACATATCTTCCACAAACCATGCACAAAACAGCTGGATGCTGTTTTGATATACAGTGCTATACTGTACTTATGCATAAAACATATCTTCCATGAGCCACAAACATGACCAGCTTCCTGTACATGTATTGTAGCTTTGTGGGATAAACATAGTTTCGCAGGACTTCTCACCATGTGCACTTTATACATATGGTGCTGTACATACTGCATGATAGATATGCAGGATAAACATAGTTTCACGGGATAAACATAGTTCTGCAGGACATACACCATGTGCACTTTAAACATACAGTACTGTGTTGTAGCTCCGCGGCGTAAACATAGTTTCACAGGATGTCTCACCAGTGTAACATGTCATTCCCTGTGCGCCTTCCCCCGTGAGTAACTTACAGAATGAAAACACTAGCAGCATGTATTGATATATCCACTAATTACCAAGTCACCATATATGGACATTACACAATGGAAACATTCAGCGCATCTTAGTGTAAATCACCATCTTGCTAGAAACAGCACCATCTGAGCTGTTACATTTTAAAAACGCTCAGCATAATCTTCCTGTAGATAGGAAAGATGTCATGTCCTGTGAGTTAAAGAATGGAAACATTCAGCGCATCTTAGTGCAAATCACCATCTTGCTAAAAACAGCACCATCTGAGCTGTGACATTTTTAAAACGCTCAACTTAATCTGCCTGTAGAGAGGAAAGACGTCTGCCTGTAGATAACTCCTGTGAGTTAAAGAATGGAAAGGTTCAGCATATCTATTAGTGTAATTAGCAGCGAGCTAATTACACAATGACATTACTCACCACATCTATCATTAGCTGCAGAATACAGCATCAGTCATAAAAATCCCCCAAAAAACAATGCACAAACTACTTACCCCTCCCACAGATACACACAATGCAAGCTTCAAGGTCATTGGGGAACTTGCCTCTGCGGACCACGATGCGGCCAAGGCATTCCCTGCAGAACTCATGAGCTTCATCGAGGAGAAGTCGTACCTGCCAGAGCAGGTCTTTAACGCTGATGAGACGACTTGTTTTGGAAAAAGATGCCAACCAGAACGTTCATCTCAGAGCGCGAGAGCAAAGCAGCTGGCTTCAAGGTCACAAATGACCAGGTATCCCTTCTCCTCTGCACAAAAGCCAAAGCCCAGCAGGCACACAACGTTGTTGCAACGTCGTTTGCCGGTTCTATCCTGACGTCAGAATTGGGTCAGTGGGAAGTTGTTTTTGCAACACCCATGACGTCGGTTTTCAACGTTGTGACATCATTGAAATCTGATGTTGTGACAACGATGAAATCTGACATTGTTGCAGCGTCGTGTTCTGGTTGTACCTGACGTCAGAATTGGGTCAGTGGGAAGTTGTATTTGCAACACCCATGACGTCAGATTTCAACGTTGTCACAACATTGAAGCATGACGTTATTTTTAAACTTTATCACAACGTTCATAAAATGGAGTTTTTGTTTTTACCCTTTTCTTTGCACGCCAAAGAAACGAACATTGCAGTGCATGACACCCTTCACCTTCCAGCTTGATGGAGCCCTTGACCCATAGGTCGGGGGCCAGCGGAGCACCGCTGTTCCACCAGTGCCATTATCCAAACATTGAAGTTGTATTGCAACATCATTATACATTGCACAGTAACACATAATGAACACAACTTGAAAACAACTGTAATTTATAATCTTTTATTATCACGTATCACGCAGAGCATGATTGCGGCAAAAATATACAAGCAGTATTAACAATAATAATAATATCTTTATTCGTACCAAAAAAAGCATCCTCAAATACAAACGTACAATAAATAAAAGTAGATACCATTGCAAATGAGAAACATGTACTAAAAATTGGGAATAAAAAGAAATACCACATGGGTAAAAGTCGTAAATACCTTTTTGACAAATTCACTTTGTGCAAAGCACAGATAACAATTCAAATTCAGAAAGTTCTGCTCCAGAGAGGAACTGTGGAGCTTCTTCTCTCTCAAATATAATTGACTGCACAAAGGCACCTTTAAGTACAATAACATCATCATGCAGTGTTAGTAAAACTGCTGATAATTCTATGCTTGCGTACATTATGGGCATTAGGAGCATAAAAGGTATTGACCGATAACTTGCATTTATATAAAATGTAATTAATAGTTTTAGCTACTGATGACATACTACCCATTGTTACAAGATTCATAATGAAGCAACCTCAGGTAAGAATGAGAAGACGAAGAACCACATACAAATTTTGCTATATGACATAATAGTTGACATTCAATAGGTAAAAATTCAGCAATGACTGGTAAAAGAGTACAATATGGGTCCTATTTGGGAAGTCAAGCACCTTTCTGATAGAATTTCTCCATGATATACAGTGGGGAGAACAAGTATTTGATACACTGCCGATTTTGCAGGTTTTCCCACTTACAAAGCATGTGGAGGTCTGTAATTTTTATCATAGGTACACTTCAACTGTGAAAGACAGAATCTAAAACAAAAGTCCTGAAAATCACATTGTATGATTTTTAAATAATTAATTTTTATTTTATTGCATGAAATAAGTATTTGATCACCTACCAACCAGTAAGAATTCTGGCTCTCACAGACCTGTTAGTTTTGTCTTTAAGAAGCCCTCCCATTCTCCACTCATTACCTGTATTAACTGCACCTGTTTGAACTCGTTATCTGCATAAAAGACAGCTGTCCACACTCACTCAATCAGACTCCAACCTCTCCACAATGGGCAAGACCAGAGAGCTGTCTAAGGACATCAGGGACAATATTGTGGACTTGCACCAGGCTGGGATGGGCTACAGGACAATAGGCAAGCAGCTTGGTGAGAAGGCAACAACTGTTGACACAATTATTATAAAATGGAAGAAGTTCAAGATAACAGTCAATCTCCCTCGGTCTGGGGCTCCATGCAAGATCTCACCTCGTGGAGCCTCAATGATCATGAGAGGTGAGGGATCAGCCCAGAACTGCAAGGCAGGGCGTGGTCAATGACCTGAAGAGAGCTGGGACCACAGTATCAAAGAAAACCATAAGTAACACACTATGCCGTCATGGATTAAAATCCTGCAGCGCACGCAAGGTCCCTCTGCTCAAGCCAGCGCATGTCCAGGCCCATCTGAAGTTTGCCAATGATCATCTGGATGATCCAGAGGAGGAATGGAAGAAGGTCATGTGGTATGATGAGACCAAAATAGAGCTTTTTGGTTTAAACTCCACTCGCCGTGTTTGGAGGAAGAAGAAGGATGAGTACAACCCCAAGAACACCATCCCAACCGTGAAGCATGCAGGTGGAAACATCATTCTTTGGGGATGCTTTTCTGCAAAGGGGACAGAACGACTGCACAGTCTTGAGGGGAGGATGGATGGGGCCATGTATTGCGAGATCTTGGCCAACAACCTCCTTCGCTCAACAAGAGCATTGAAGATGGGGCGTGGCTGGGTCTTCCAGCATGACAACGACCCGAAACACACAGCCAGGGCAACTAAGGAGTGGCTCCGTAAGAAGCATCTCAAGGTCTTGGAGTGGCCTAGCCAGTCTCCAGACCTGAACCCAATAGAAAATCTTTGGAGGGAGCTGAAAGTCTGTGTTGCCCAGCGAGTCCCGAAACCTGAAGGATCTGGAGAAGATCTGTATGGAGGAGTGGGCCAAAATCCCTGCTGCAGTCTGTGCAAACCTGGTTAAGAACTATAGGAAACGTCTGATCTCTCTACCAAATATTAAGTTCTGTTTTTCTGATGTATCAAACACTTATTTCATGCAATAAAATGCAAATTAATTATTTTTAAAAATCATACAATGTGATTTTCAGGATTTTTGGTTTAGATTCCGTCTTTCACAGTTGAAGTGTACCTATGATAAAAAATTACAGACCTCTACGTGCTTTGTAGGTGGGAAAACCTGCAAAATCGGCAATGTATCAAATACTTGTTCTCCCCACTGTATACAATTTAGAAATATTTTTACTTGTTATGTCCCACAGCGGGCATCAATAGAACGAGGTGCAAAAAGACTGAAACAGATGATACTTGACATGATATGAACAGTGCATAAAATTATATAAAACTGAATTACAATCGGGCAAATCAATGAGACCAAATATATATATATATATATATATATATATATATATATATATATATATATACACATATATACACATATATGTGTGTGTGTGTGTGTGTGTGTGTGTGTGTGTGTGTGTGTGTGTGTGTGTGTGTGTGTGTGTGTGTGTGTGTGTGTGTGTGTGTGTGTGTGTGTGTGTGTGTGTATTCATACAAAGAAAAAATATAAATCTAACATCATTAAGTATGAAAACACAATTTTGAATGCATCTCACAAAAATAATTCCAATTAATTAATTAATAACACAAAGAAATTAATTTGTTGGGTGTTTTCAATCTTAATTTCACAAGAAAATAAAATAACTTAATTATGCATAAAAGTACATCTAAATATTTTCACAATGTAAACTTAGGCTGCGTTTCCAACATACAACATTACAATTAACTATGCTGCAAATTCTTAATAATCAAGGACGTGGATGGCTGGCACAGCGTGTTGCTGTTACCCGTTATTATTAAACTAGTACGTGCCCGTACGTGCGTGGCCACACGAGCATGGCCGTACGTGCAAAAAATAATAATAACAACTTTCAAACTGCACAGGATGTTCCTTTGCTCTCGGAAACGACGACTGGATTGGGCCATTGTGTTTATCTCTAAATGCGCACAAGAAATCGAGAAATTATGACAATACAGCAAGTCATCACTATCCAGAAGTCTGTACATTGTAACCCTAAATGGGGAACGCGGCTGAGGATCTCTTCCCCATCGGCCACGCCTACGCAGTTGGTTTGGTAAATAAATGGCCATAACTTGGGAAGCACTTGTCCGATTAATATCAAACCTTGAAAAGACACACACTCAGGTCCCCAGCAATATATCTGGCAATTTTCAATTAGATCGGACCAGTGGTTGTCGTGAAACAGCGGCTACAGACAGACACACAGACACACACACATTGCTGGAATTATAGATAGGTGAGGGCTTGTTCCTGCCCACACCTCCATGCCGATCAGGGGCATATTTCAAATGGTGTGATATGGCAGTGTCCATAGCCGCCTCCGTTGCTGTTGGCTGACTGGCCATGGTACTGTCTGAAAAATAATAAGAATTTCCACTTCGTATATATTGGGCTTTATGATCATCAAACAAGACTTGCAATGTGAATTACGCTCAAGTCATGCACATTATAAACTGTCATTTTGCAGAGTTCATTACCTCTGGCAACTTTATAAAAATTCAGGTTCCAGAAAGGTCTCTTCCCATTCTTTCCACACAAATTGTATGTGAACATCACAGCATTGGACATCACCCTTATTTTATAAAATAAAAACAATTTAGCACACCAGTGTTCGAAGCAGCTTGTAACAAGTTTAAAGTTCCACTGCCCTTAAAAATCCTCAATTAATATTATTCTTAATAACATAAAGTTATTTTCACGTCTTTTGATAACCATTTTACCAAAGGAAAACAATTGTGCACCGAAAAACTTGAACAATTCCCCTATAGTGACAAACTACCACAATGAAGGCTTCATTGTTACAAGCGGCAGTTTGTCGGCGGCCAAAGGGTTAATTTTTTTTTATGACAAAACCACATTTTTCGGCGCAAAATAACTGACAATTGTTTTCCTTTGGTTAGGCCTAACTCGTTAAAAGAGGACATAAAAAATAATATATTATAAAAAAATAATATTAATTGAGGCTTTTTTAAGGGCAGTGGAATTTTAAGTTTGTTACATTGTGGTACAATGCGGTAATTCGTCGGACCTGAACGGCCGAAGCATTATCCACACCAAAAATATATTTTAAAAGGTTCTGAACCAATTAAACTTGTCCAAAGTAATTTTTACAGAGTTCCCCTTTATTTACCACAGAGCAGTGTTTTTTTCACCAGGCCCGCGGAAAAATGAATTGATTATTTACCGTCGATTTCTCCACACAATCAGGACCATATCAGGCTATGTCAGCGACAGCTAAACGTGATAAACGGATAAAATCGGGTGCCAGAGGATTCGATCGTCAGATGCACGTTTGAGTCCAAGGCTCGAACCACGATCGAGGGCCCCGAACGGCTCGGGAGAGTTTCCATTGAATGTAATGATATAGATTCCATCACACCAGTAACAGGAACACATCATGGATTCTGTGATCTTAAAAACGTCCAAAAACAAAAGCGAAGACACATAAAATGGATTTATAATATTATACTTACCAAAAATGATCACGGCGGAGAATAATTTTAACTAAAAAAGCTAAAGTCTTCTGCAGATTAAAACGGATTGTCTCTGCCACACTCAGAAACAGGGGAAAGTTCACAAGTTTAACCAAACCTTGCAAATGGCGGCTCGTGACGCGGAAATAGCAATTAGCCAATCAGATCTCTCCTCCAGTGAAAGGCAGACACAACCACCCGGCACGAGGCGGAAAAGCGGTCACCATGGCAACACACGAGGCAGAAAAAGAGTTTTGGATAATCGCGGGGCGCGCTGCGGCTGGACCGCGTCGTGATCTGGTTGTACAACCAAGCGGCCGATTCCCGACGTCGTGAATCTTTCATGCCGACGTCGTGTGTCTGCTGGGAGGGGACTTCTTGGTAAAGCCCATGATGCTCTCCCGTTCCCTGAACCAACATGCATTGAAGAACAAAAACAAGCATGTGCTACCCATGTACTGGAGGGTGAAGAGGGAGGCATGGGCTATGTCTGAACTTTTTATGGACCAGATCCACACCCGTTTCGTTCCTCAGGTCGAGAGGTACCTGGCAGGAAAGAACCTTTCATTCAAGGTACTCCTGCTGCTTGACAAAGCTCCCAGCCACCCCACGGACCTGAATGGTGCATCTTCATCATCATCATCATCATCATCATCATCATCATCATCATCATCATCATCGTCATCTTCATCATTTGGCAAAGTTACATGTGCACTTTGTTCAATAAAAAATTGAAACCGTACATCATGTTGTTGTTTTTTTTCGTTTTGCGGTACTGCACAAGGAACTTTAAATGCATTCTTTAATAAACTGGAAATGGTACCTGGTGTTGTCGTTTGTTTTTTTTATTTGTAAGCATCCTCAATGAAACTGTGATCATGCATTCGTGGTCGAAAACATTTTAAACTGAAACAACTTTCCCCATTGAACTAGGAACCACTGTGAACCGATAACGTTATCCCCATTGTCACCATTGTACCAATTGCCCGACTTTGGTGGTGTTGCCATTTGCGGCCTTGTTCTTGAACCAGGAACTGCCGTGAACCGATAACATTATCCCCCATGTCTCCATTATAACAATGACAAAGCACTCATGGATTTTTTCCCTGACACTCGTGGATTTTACCCTGACATTCATGGATTTTCATCTACTTCTACAGCATTTTCCTGCATTTTCGCGAGATTTTCCCAACATTCGTGGATTTTTTGTGGGTCGGGAAATCCCCAGATCCAATCCCCCCATTTGCCATTGAAACAATGCCCCTACATTCGTGGGGTTTTCCTGGAATGTATCCCCCATGAATGTCGGGGTCCTGGTGTATATTTATTTTAAAATAAGCTGGAGAGCATTTCATAAATTTTTTATCTATTGCATCTTGCTACAAACACGGTCAACATTGTGCCAAGGTCGACATTGATCTATGGAAATCAAAAGGGCTATTTAGGGAAGGGATCGTTGGGGACTGTTTTTTATTTTTATTTACAATCCTTTGATTCCAGCACAGTGAAAGGTTAAACTGATTGGCTTAAGTATAGGTGCTCATAGTTGTATTGACAAGAATGAATATATTTTAATATAACTGTTTACACTTCCACTGTACCCAGGGAAAGGGCCCGGAGCACCAATTGCCAGTGAGGGAACCAGGGTAGAAGCTGTAGAGAGCTCCCTCAATAATTTGGAATGTAGAACAGGTAAGAACTACATTGCCAAGTCACAATATTGTGCAGTGGCACAGGAGGAAAAATTGAGGGCAGGACCAAATTTGATGAAGCACCAATGCCACAAAATGATGGGTAAATTGGTTGCTGAGAACAACTGTGGTTGGAGGGGGAGGGGGAGGGGGGGTCAAAATAACGGAGAAATGAGTTTTTGTGGAATGTTAGGATAATGTAGGGACACTCCCTCTTGGTATTATTGTTATACGTCTCTGGCTGTTGGAATAATGGAGAAGGGTAATTGGATTTTGTGAGGACCCATAGGTTCCAAAATTTTTAGTGCAGGGAAAGCATCGGGTTACTCTGCCGTCGAGCCTTGTGGTGTCATGTTACCTCATTAGTCTACCACCTTGTGTTTCAGTTTTCCTCCCAGGAAATAGGATAATGAGAGGGATTAGTGAACCCAGGAGGGATAGATTAGCTTCAAGGGCTTAGAGGCAGAGTCAGATTATCGTTAGGTTAGATGGACTAAAGCGGGTCGGGGTAATTGGAGGGATTAGCGGTGTACTTAGTTTAGGTTAGGGCTGAAGTCTGCCTAATCTGCTGCCTCAGCGCTTTCTTGCCCCGCACAATTTGGACGAGACCATTGCGAGGCCGGCCAGTATCTCCTGCCGGTCTGGTATGCCATTTGTCTTGTATGCCTTTGCCAGTGCTCGTCACCTGCCACCCTTGTCATATCCAACCAAGAACTGTTGTCAATTGTGAGCCATGAAGATCATTTGTGTGGCTGTGCTGACTTGCAGTCGGCCATTTTAAAGGTTGTCATCAACATTGCGCCGAGGTACCACTCATGTTGTGGGCGCACCGTTGATGGCAATATTTTCCACCATGACCACTTGCCGCTTGTGGTTGTGCCTGCATGCTGCTTGCCCTTTTGTTGTTGCCCATTGGGAGGTCTGTCATTGACGAAGGATCACTCACGTTTTGGCAGTGCAGCGTCGTCGTCGACATTGTGCCAAGGATCGCTCATTTTGTGAAAGCACCGCCAACCATTTGTGTATTGCACCCAATGACGCAGAATAATCCCTAGTGGCTGGAGAGTAGTCTACTCCCATGACAGCCACTCCCCCCACTATCAACTGTGGTAACAGACACTTTACTCCAGGACAATTTGATGACCATAAGAGTGCCAACATACATTTTTCATTTTTTATCATGTTTGTGTACCAGTGACCAAATCAAAGGTGTGTAAATATTTGTAAATAAAAAATCAAATCCACCTGGTATGTGTTTAGATATAGAATTGCATTTCAAACTGTCTCGTGTGAATGTGTTCGAGTAAAAGAACACAACACATTCGTTTATATGATCAAAGGCATGACATGTATGCATTGTCACACTCAGGGGATAGGCGAGGTGAAACATTATTACTTTGTGTGTTTGGTTGGTAGACCTTCGCCCCTTGTCCAGGGGTTTTGGGGGAAATGCGATAAGGTTATTCTGTGTATCTCCTGTGTGATCTCCCCCTTCTATATCTGCTTTTAATCTCCTCAATCCAACAATCCACTTCACCAAACCTCAATTCAACAACTCCTCTTTCATCCTGTCAATCTTTCCTTCAACTCCGAAGTTGGTTTATTCTCATCTTTGGTCTGTCTGTATCCATCTTCCTCACCACTCACTCGACTCTCCCCTCTTTTATTATTCATCACCAATGATCAGTTCACTTGTCCATCACTGTAGACAATCAATCCTACAGACTGGAACCGAATTAACTTCCCACATTATTCCTTCCCTGCACTCTTACATTCGTCACACAGGACAATGCTTCTCAAACATACACACAGTACAAAGTAGTGTTTGCATTTGAGGGAAGGAGCGGGGGCGCTCCTGAGCAGCACCCGCACTAAGAGAGGAAAAATGAGGGCACCTGTGGCCATCAAGCATAGCAACGTGGGGATTTTTCCACAGCCCGATTGATACACCCACCACCGTCAGACACCCACTAATACAAAAGATGCTTGCATGAAGCCTGCTCTCTCGAAGCCACACCCGATTTGGAAACTTATAAAAGGCCAGGACTCAGCTCTGTTTACTGCTGTTGTCGATGCCCCGGGGGCTGTTGATGCACCAAGGGCACGAGTACTTCTCAGACTGCCTGTTCGGGATATCGTCTGCCGGAGTGCGGGTCGCACTGGGATATGAGGCACAGGAGTGAGTCGTGTTGGGGCCAGAGGTGAGCGGCCCATGCACCCAGGGTGCGGTGCAGTCCCAGAGTGTCTCAGCTGCATTTACACTCACACCACCTGCCAGACACAACACCGACACTCCACCACCTTGTTCATAATCGATAGACAAGAAGTTTTTGCCCCACTGATTGTCTCCGCAATTAGCCAACGCTGCACCCACGGTTACGCTCAGCCATAATAAGTACTTGGGCGTGCATTGAGGGAGCAGACTTTAGTTGAGGTAATCAGGTCACCACCAGATAAGATGACGTAATAGGCAAGAAGACCTTGTAGACCTAATTATCGCAACAGGCGTCCACAGTTGGTTAACAACCCTCAGGGCCTTGGAGTATCTGTGGCCAGTGGCCTCAGGGTCAGTAGTGGCGGCGAGTCTGAATATGCACCCTGTGAGCCTGGGTATATAAATAACACAACAATATATAAAAGCCAGTTCGTTTTTGGATTACGTATGTATGTATGTATGTATGTATGTGCGGATGGACTGACTTCCCAGGTCGAAAAACCAGTTAAAACCAGTACACATTTTCAACTGGTCTCTATTGGTTCTAATTGGTCTTTAACTGGTCTCTATTGGTTTCAACTGGTACCAGTTAAATTCAGTCAAAATTCCAATTTCCCAGTTGAAAAAACCAGTAGCTCATATTTGTACCAGTTAAAGTCTTACTGGTTCCAGTTGATACCAGTTGCAATGTACTGGTCCCAGTTGCAATGTACTGGTCTCCCAGTTGATACCAGTTACAATGTACTGGTCCCAGTTGATACCAGTTATTAAATACAATTGTATTTCAACTGGTAATATATCACTCTATTCCAATTTCCATATTAAAACCAGTAAGAAACCAACTGGCTTTACTGGTACCAGTTGGCTACTGGTTTTCAACTGGTACCAGTTGACCAGTAAGCTACTGGTCTTTACTGGTTTTTCGACCTGGGTTTTCCCCATTAGTTGGACAGCTCGCTGGACTCCGTCCGCATTCTAGTCTCAAACAAAACCATGTGGCCACCATTTTGTAAAAGCAGTATAGGCCTCAGGCCTGAGGCCGCATGCCTCGTATGGCAGACCATAGTCCGATGCAATTGGAATTACCCAAGCTATACAACCACGATGTATTATACATTTTTATTATTTTCTGGAGCTATCACGTCAGAAATGTGGCTTTATACACTGCCCAAATAAAGGGATGAGCAAATTGTATAATTATATGAAGGGTTTGTATGTAATTTCAGTTTTAGCCCGACTTTTGAAGGCTGAATGTTGTGAAAATACAGAAGGTTTTTCCCTCATCAATGCAATTCAAATAAAGGGATGAGTAATTTGCTCGATGTTTGTTGTTGTTGCAATTGAAGTTGGTGTTTCGAAGTTCATGTCTGTTGACGTTATGTGAGTGACTGTGTATAACCCAAACCCATGTGCAGCCATATCTTGGATAACGCAATATCATTCAACACAAACCTATTTTATTTTATCAAGCAATCACAATGCAGAAAGCAAAAAGCAGAAGAAAGAACAAGAGGGTGAGGGATATTCCATGGGAACTTTCATGGTGACACAAGGTGGATTTTATAACTTCAAGCAGCGCTCTTACCTGCACTTTGACTTGAGGGGAAGCAGGGCTGGGGATGGGGGGGGGGGGTCCTGTCTGCCGGCATAAGCACAGGATTGAATGAAATAGGGGACGTTAAAATAACACCTTCAAACAGCAGAGCAACGTTAAAACAACACGTTCAATTTAACTTCCAAATCGCTCTTTTCATGTTGCAATTATGTGCAGACACTAATTATAATTCCACAATATCACAAATATCAGAACATGCTTTATTGACAATGCAA
>NC_140961.1:101434460-101454460 GCF_056783735.1 Eptatretus burgeri | reverse complement strand
GAGGAGGTTCTTTCAGGGGTAACAATGGTGGTGCTTTGTACACATGAACAGGAAAAAATCCAGCAATGTTTACATCACCACTGCATGCTTTGCATCTCAGTCCATCTCCACCCTTATCGATGTATCCTCCATTGACCGTAGGAAGGTAAGCAAAAAGCAGAAGGGCAAGCAGCATTGTCTGACAACTATTTTAGATAATGTGTTCAATTTTGCTATTACAGTATTGTCTTTTCACAATATTCTGCAAAAAAACAGAAAATACACATCAAGCACAAATATTGTAATCTCTTTTGTGATTAAAATAATATACCATAATTATTTCAAAACCGACCAGTGAAAATGACCTTCAAAATAAATGAAATGTCATCATAATCCATGTACCACGCTCTTGACAGTGCATCGACACAGCTGCAGCAGTCTCTTGGTACGGTTTATGCTCGGTAGTTTGCTGTCAGTCAAGTTCGGATTTCGTATTTTCTTCAGTTCAAACACTGCAGGTCTCTATGGATGCACATAATATACTTTTGCATCACCATTACATTGTACTCAACATGCAAGGGCAAGCAATTTGTATATATAATACAGGATATAAAACTGTTTCTGTGCCTTTCCACAACACAGACTCACTGACTAATATTAAATATCAGAACCTTCCAGGTGAGGTAGAGAGCTGAAATTTTGCATGCCGATAGAACTCGAAGCTGGAATACCAGGAAAAATAACAGGATTGTCGGACAACATCCATAAATGAAAATATTAATAAATGAAAAAAAGGAAAAAAACAAATGCAGGTGCAACCTGAGATAATAGGGAAAGCACAATAATTTTGTCTGCCTACGGACATCGAAGCCGACACACCAGCAAAAACCACAGAACCATTGGAAAGCATCTGCAAATGAAAATATTAATAAATGAAATAAAAATTAAAAATAAATAAATGAAAAATCAAATGGAGGTGAGGGACCCGATATAATGGGGAAGCATGGTTGGAATGCTAACACATTGTGAAAGCATACCCCGTTAGTATATATATATATATGGTCGCCGAAATAGGTGATCCTTATTGTCAGTAATTCTGTCTGTTTGTTTGGATGTTTGTTTGGATGTTTGTTCGTTTGTCATCAGCATAATTGGTAGTAAACGTGGGCGGATTTTGACCAAACTCGGGTGGTAGGTACATCTTATGACCTAGTGCTTTGGAAATTGTGATCGTTGCTCGGGATGCTTTGGTTCCCGAGCAACAACCGAAAAACCTTCAAAATCGGTACCGTTCACGCGAAATCAATTCCGAAAGCCATTAACCCACATAGGGTTATGAAATTTGGCACAAATGATCGACAGGTGATGCTCTATAAAATATATTCTGGTTTTTGTGATATATGGAATACTTTACCCACAGCACCCCCTACAATTAGGGTATGTGCAAAAATTGAAGGCCCCCTAGCGACCAGGTGAGTGCATCGATGCAAATGAAACTTGGCAGGTTCATGGTACTCAATGAGTACTACAACTTTGTGTCAGGATATATTGACCGATTTTGCTTAGGTCAGGGGTCAAAGGTCAATGAGTGCAAAAATCGATAATATGCGAGAGCTGGAGGTGCCTTCGCACATAATGCTACTACTCCTAGGGTTATGGAAGGATGATCATGAAAATTCACACTGACCGTCTGGAATACATTGTGCACGAACTATTGAGCTGGATTTTCGATTTAGGTCTTTGTTCCCCCACAGCACCCCACCCCCCGAACTTTGGGGGTTTCCGATTTTAAACCGCATTTTCGGTACTTTTCATTCAAATGGATACAGAGTAGATATCAGTCGATGGAACTGGATGAGATTTGATATGCATAATCTTAAGGTGATTCCCTATCCGCTATATGACATCCATTTTGCTCTACATCTTCTAGTTTCCATGCTCGGCGACCCATCGCCGCCGACTGGCTTGTGTGTGTGTATGTATGTATATATATATATGGCATCGCGTGTTTTGACACAGTCTGACTATGCGCGAACGTATTGAGTTATGTTGTGCGCAGCTGGACTGTAGTTCGTCGCTTCGCCTTTGGACGTGAGTGTGATAATCGAGCACTGCGCAATACAGACTTTTTCACGACTCGTGCCTTTTAACAGTCACACAGTAGTGGCATGGTAGCGAGAGTAGGGGGTGGCATAGTAAATTTATTTTGTATTGAATTTTGTCGGGACTGAGCAAAAGTGGTATAATAGCGAGAGTGGCATAGAAGCGAGGTGGCATAGTAACGAGCTTTGACTGTATATATATATGTATATATGTATATATGTATATATATATATATATATATATATATATATATATATATATATATATATATATATATATATATATATATATATATATATATATATATATATATACACTGGACAACCCGTGAACCCATTGGTTCCCCTTGACAGCGGGTGATAAAAAAAAATCATTTCAAAAAAAGAAAAGAAAGAAAGAAGATAGCTCCAGCGAACTATACTGCTGAGATTGTTTGCATTGATCATATAATCCCGAAGAGTACTTGACTGAATCGGGAATCGATTTTAAATAATTTTTTCGTTGCCCGATTTGAACGAAACTTAAAACTGCACACCACAGGAGAATGGTGAGGAAGGTGGGCCGAAAATTTTTGCAATATCCTGTGCCGTTTTGGCTGTATTTTGGGAACATACATACATACATATATACAAGATGAGAGTTTTAGCAATATATAGATGTAAACACACACACACATTCTACCAAAACATGTCGGTGGAAGTTCCCCTTCGGGGTGGACCAGTTTATAAAATGGCCTGAATCAAAATCTAATATACTTGTTCTAATCTAATCTAATCTAATATCTCTCAATATTGAAGAATCACTTGCAAAATAAAAAAACCTCTCGTGTCCGGATCAGGATCACACCAAAATCGAATCAATTTGTCGTTTTCATGCTCTCATCCTGCCCACAAACTTTCAGGAATCCCTCAAAACATTTTGAGATGTCCTGCTCACAGCCAAACAAACAGGGGTGAAGATATAATCTCCATCAACCTTCGGTGGCAGAGGGAAGAATAAAAAATTAACTTGAAACAGCTGTCACACACACACACACACACACACACACACACACACACACACACACACACACACACACACACACACACACACACACACACACACACACACACACACACACCTTTTCTTGTAGAAACCTATATTTGTTCAGTTTAGCAACTTCTCGGTTTACACACTATCTATACATACCTTTTCTTGGAGAAGCCTGTATTTATTCAGTTTAGCAGCTGATCGGTTTCAGCTACTTGGTTCAAATCTTAAAAGACTATGAATCAAAACGAGGACTGAAAATGTGGGAGAATGCACACAAGCTATTTATGATGAACACCTACCATGAAACCAATTGCTTTTTTACATCAATCAATATTTCAAATTGATTGTTTGTAAGTTTGCTAAATTGGTAAATTTGCCTCTTTCCAAAATGTCTTTAAGCAATTAGTAAAAACAACTACAGTAATGATTGATAATTGTACCAATGTTGCACAGAAATGATTACACAGTGATTTGAAAACAAATTCTGACTGGCATATCCAAAAAACTTTCACCTTTTTTTCTACATAAATAATAATTTCACTAAAGAGTGAGGATTAATACAATCAATCAGTTTCACACAAGAGCATAAAAGACTTATTATACCTATAAAAGAATATATTTTTCATTTTCTATTACATTTCTGTCCTAACATAGTTGATTATATAATTGCTTGCATGTTCACCTTTTCAACATTGACATATGACTTTGCTGATCGTGGCCTGCCACTGCGAGCAGTGTGACCACTCCTTGGCCTTTGTCACAAGATCTTGGCTATTCGTTGTTCACCTTGGCGTCTAAGTTTTCGATAGGTTTTCTTGGCATATTGGTTTTCTATTATCATCGCTTTTCCGAAACCATGTGAATTCTTGGCTTTTTTCATTGGCTCACCTTGGCATTTATGAAAATGAGGAGTGGTCACACTGTTTTGGCTTATTGAGATGTGTTTTGGCTTATTGAGATTTGGTCCATTGAGGTGTTTTTGTCTACTGAGAGATTCTGGGTTATTGACGTTTGGTCCACTGAGATGTTCTGGCTTATTGAGGTTTGGTCCACTGAGATGTTCTGGCTTATTGAGGTTTGGTCCACTGAGATGTTCTGGCTTATTGACGTTTGGTCATTTGAGATGTTTTCGATTATTGAGGTTTGGTTCATTGATTTGTTTTCGCTTTTTGAGGTTTGGCCCATTGAGTTGTTTTGGATTATTGAGATTTGGTCCATTGCAATGTTTTGGTCCATTGAGATGTTTTGGCTCAGTGTGACCACTCCTTGGCTTTTTTCACAAGATCTTGGCTATTCGTTGTTCACCTTGGCGTCTTTGTTTTCTATTGGTTTTCTTGGCGTATAGCTTTTCTATTATCATCACTTTTCCGAAACCTTGTGAATTACTGGATTTTTTCATTGGCTCATCTTGGCATTTATGAAAATGAGGAGTGGTCACACTGACTACGAGAACATCGCGCATGTGGGCATGTTCAATTCCTGCGGACGTTATTCGCTTGGTCCATCAACCAACTCTGCTGCGGTCAACAGCATTGTCCCCATATGCCTTCTGTAGTCACTTATGGATGTTTCCAATCGTCTCCTTCTCATACACCAATAATTCAATAGCAGCACATTGCTTCTGACGGACATCCATGGGTGCAGCTCAGCTATGTTTGATGACTGCTAAAGCAACGCCACATGTGAGAAGACAACGTAATTATCATAATATGTGGTGGGAGGGATGTACCCATACACTGCACAAGTAACAATGCTGTGGAATAATGAGACGTATTCATGGAATACATAACCCGTGCAGTCTTAAGAAGGACCTGGTACGAGCCAATTCTTTTGTTTTTTAAGGGTTTTTTTTCAGTGATCCAATATGGCTGCCAGACCACGTGACTGATGACGTCATATTTGTAAAATCATATTTCCCATGGGTAGTTGATCCATTAGAAAATTAAATTTGATCGATTTAGCGTTTTCTCCGATGAAGATTTTCAAAGATTTATCGCTTCAATACAATACATCTGCCAGACCAGATAACACATGAAGTCATTTTTATGAAAATACTGTTCAAATTTCAAGTTAATCGGAAGAAAATTGACAATTTTAGAAATTATGGCCAATGTTGACCTTTTGGCCTACATTGACATCAAACATAATTGGTGTTTGAATTCAGTGAGCTGATGTGAGAATCCGGTTCAAATTTCAAGTCAATGGGATGTAAATTGACAATTTTAGAAACTCCAGCCTATGTTGAGCTTTTGACCTATGTTGACCTCAAAACGAGTTGGTGGGTGAATTCAGTGATGATATGCAAATCCTCTTCAAATTTCTAATCAATCAAATTAAAATTAAGGATTTTAGAAAATTGGCCTATGTTGACATTTGGCCAATTTGTTGACTTCAAAAGAGTGACCGCTGCATCACATGGTCATGTAACCTGGTAAAGTTTCAATTTCCTTTGCTGAATGGTTTTTGAAGATCCATGTTCTTCAAGGATCTTTGGTTGTCAGGTCAGGTTAGATATGTGACCTGCTACAGGTACCATGTAAACCTGTACTAACCTGTTCCATGGTTGGGTTGTCGGCGACTAAACCTTCTCCCCCACCAGGTTTTCTGGTGAGGAGGGTGTTTGGATATGGACACCCATCAGGATTAAAAACAAAACCTGTCAAAGGGCGGAGGAGCTCCTTGTGAGCCAACGGCCATCCATATCTAGTGCCCAACTGTGTCTGCGGACGTCCTCCTGCAGTTGGGTTACTTCTTATTAGGAGGTTGGTGGCAGGATTTGCACTCCGTCCACCGTAAACCCCTTCTTTCCGCTAAACACAAAAACGCAAAAAAATCTGAAAACCCAATCCGTGGGAGTACCTCCTGTGAAGCTTCCCTTCGCAGGGCAGCTCACCGGATGACGGGATTGGGGCAAAGCCTTCGGGACCCCCAATCATTGATGATAGGAGGGAAACCACGGGGTAACATCCCTGGGTCAGATTGTGGGAGAGTGTGTCAGAGTGGTGCTGAGGTATCGTGCACCAGACGGCGGTGTCCTTGGGTTAACCTGAGGCGGTCCCTTTGGTTGGGTGCCTGGAATGTCCTATCCCAAAGAGAGGATGATTACCTGTCTCTGTTATCATCTGAGCTCAAGCGTTTGGACATCGGGATTGCAGCTCTCTCTGAGGTTCGGAGACTGGATTGCGGCGAGATAATGGTGGGTGGTTACACCTACTATTGGTCTAGTCGCTCTGATGGTTACCATACCCAAGGAGTTGCTGTAGCTGTGTCCAATAAGCTAACCCCAATGATAATTGAGGTAACACCGGTCAACGAGCGTATTATGAGATTAAGGATTCGTCACTACTTAGGTGTCATTTCCCTGGTCTCTGTTTATGCTCCGACTGAGGTGAGTGATCTCACCGTGAAGGATGCATTCTACGCCACGCTCGAGTCTGTGGTTGATCAGTGCCCCAGACGAGATACACTTCTAGTCTTGGGAGATTTCAATGCATCGACGGGAACTGATAGGGATGGTTATGAGGTGTGTGTTGGTCCCCATGGGTCAGGAACTATGAACCAGAATAGCACCAAGTTCCTTGACTTTGCAAGAAGTCATGGACTTAGGGTGGCTGGTTCATGGTTTCAGCGCCCACAAGCTCATCGCTGGACTTGGTATTCCAACGCTGGCGGTGTGACAAAGTAGATTGACCATGTCATCATTGACGGTCGTTGGAGAATGATCCAGAACTGCAGGGTCCACCAGAGTGCTCAGTTCCTTAATACTGACCACAGGCTTGTTGTAGCAACTCTAAAGCTGCACCTTAAATCCTGGAGAATGGTACCATCCCAGCCAAGGCTGGATGTTGGCAAGCTCAGGGATGAGAGAGTAGCTGAGGCGTTTGCGAACAGGCTGAGTGGACACTTGGGGGGTCTGGGTGCTTTGGGGCATCCTGAAGAGTTGTGGAGTGCCTTTAAGACCACCGTCCTTGATGTTGCCGGTGGATTCTTGGAACTCACCGCAGGGCAAAGAAGAATTTTGTCTCTCAAGGGACACTGGATACCATTGACCATAGTCGCAGGGCCAGGCTGAATGGCAGAGCTGAGCTGTTCAGGGAGCTGAGGCATAAAACTGTATGTGCACTGAGGGTGGACAAGGAGGCCTATGTGCGAGGAATCTGTGAGGGGGTTAGTCCTGTGTTAATCCTGAGGGGGTTAATCTGTGTCCTGTCGGTGTCTGTTTGTAGTGAGGATGTTGAGGTTGTGGAGAGATTAACTTACCTTGGCAGTGATATTCATGTCTCTGCTGGCTGTGAGTCAGAGGTCAATAGACGTCTGGGTTGGGCCTGGGGAGTCATGGATTCACTGGATCATGGGGTGTAGCGCTGTGGGTACCTGTGCGGGAGGACGAAAGTCCGAGTCTTCAGGTCCTTGGTACTTCCAGTCTTGCTCTATGGATGCGAGACTTGGACTCTGACCAAGGATCTGAGATGGAGACTTAATTCCTTTGGTACCAGGTCACTTCGGAGAATCCTTTGCTATTGCTGGTCGGATTTTGTGTCCAACGAGCAGTTGCTGAGAGAGACTCGGATGAGATTTGTTACCTGCATAGTCCGTTACCGTCAATTGTGGCTGTATCGACATGTGGCTCGTTTTCCTGACCCTGATCCTGCTCACCAGATTCTCTCAGCGAGGGAGTCTCATGAGTGGAGGAGGCCAGTGGGCCAACCACATGCCTCATGGTTGCAGCAGGTTGACCATCATCTCAAGGAGATGGGGATGGGCCTGGCATTGGCCTGGGGGATGGCCAGACGGAGGCCCCTGGAGTACCGGCGGAAAGTGGACGCAGCGACGCGCTGTTCTGGCACATGCTCCCATACCTGACCTGACCTGATCGTTGGTACATACATATATGGCATTGGTAAAAATTATTATAACCACAAACGTTTCAGTCAATTCTGTCCAATGTACAGTGACATTTTTAAAGTCACTGCAAGTATCCACCATGCCCAGCATTATACATCCCTGTATGAAAATTATTTCATACATGGCAAGTTGAAGGTGACAAAAAACAGGTTGGTGGGTATCAAGAGCAGGGTTATTTTTTAACTATTTGCATGTTGTGGTTACAGATCGGTGACGAGATAAAAAAATATTAATCAATTTTTATTACATTTTGGTTATTTGTCTGACTTGACACCCAAGTTGTGTGTTTTTACAAATACCACTTGAAATTCACAGCCCAATGAAAAAAGGTAATGCAACAAGGAACCACACAGCCGTAAACAATACAGCACACAAAGGGTTATGCAAACGTGATAAAAAACACTATTTGATATGTTGACTAATCATTCATGATAAGGGGTTCCAAGTAAGACAACATCCATGCATACATACATAACATTTCTCAAACAAAGAACATTTCTCAAAGTTTTATTTACTTTTTTCTTTTCCAGTTGTCACCTGTGAAACATGACGTCACATTTACTGGAAATAGCGTGTCCACAATAAAGAGCAGAGTTGCCTGGTTTATAAAGACTAGGTGATGATCAATGATGATGAATGCGATATGATGTTCTTGACAAATCTTGACAATAAAACATTGACAAATGTTCGTTCATTCACAAACATCAAACCACATCAATGTATCCCATTTCATTAATTTTTTTATTTGAATACGGTTTGAATTTGGAACGGTAATTTGTGGACACCCTGTATACGAATTAAAACAATCCGACTAAAATCCTACCAGTCAAAACACTCGAAAGTACCAATAAATATCACAGTAAGAAGTTGAAGAGTAAATTAAAAAGCAAATAGGCCTACCGATTGATTTGAGGTGACGCCAAATGATAGACAAGAGGAAGTGACGATGTGTACAGATGAGGATTAAAGAAATTGGTCGGTTGGTTAAAGCTCATGACGTCACCCAGCTAATAGAGTCAGACTACAGTGGTGCCTTCAGTATCGGAAAGAGATCGCCACAGATCTGTCACTGTGCGTCTGAATCCATGCGAGTGGAATGGAAACTAAACATTGTGTTTTTGAAATTGTTCATACTTTCCATCTGATACGGATTTTAACGATGTTAAAACGGGTCAGCGGGTTTAAAGAACGAAATCGGGTCAAACCCGCAAAATACGGGTCACCAACCATGTAAGGTATTTTGTGACGAGCACAAACAACATGGACTCCTCTGTTCGAGTTCTCAGCATGTACCGTCTTCATTTCCATTTCTCATCCAAAGGAGGAGGGGTGCTCACATGTCATGACAGAACATTACAGTCACCATTAAACTGAAAGAAGTTTCGAGGAAACTCGGTGCGATTAAGGCATTCTACACTTATCGCGTCTCCCTCAAATGGATCAGAGCCGTCTTGACTTGCAAAGCCTCTAGGTAAGCAGCAATGATCTTGAACGAACATATTATAATGCCATGCATGCTGTGATCCTTTCAATGACCCGATCTACCATATTATGTCATGCATGGCCTGATCCTTCCAATGACCTGATCTAACATGTTATAATGCCATGCATATTCTGATCCTTTAAATGATAAATCTAACATATTATAATGTAATGCATGGTCTGATTCTTTCAATGACCTGATCTGACATCTTATTAAATATTCAAGCGAGCCACTTGGTGAGCACTTCACAAGCGGATTGGTAATGGAACACTCAACACACCCCTTCTGAACACGTTGATCTCAGTTGACAAAATATTAATATTTTTGATGTTTAAATAAAGACCATCCTTTTCACCTTCCTCTCTTCACCATCTGCAGCAGTTTCATCAAGACCTCTTTACTTTCTGCCAACAGAGTGGTATCATCAGCTGACCTTAGTTTGTTGATACTTCTTTCTTTCTTTCTCCAATGAGCCTCAAAATCATCCAAGTTATATTTTTTGTAAAAGTTATTCTAGCCACAAATTAATTGGTCAATTCCATCGAAGGATAATGGCATAATGATAATAATATCAATATGGGGGCTGGCAGGATGTCCTCAAGCTATGCAAATTGTTCATAAAGTTGTCTAGCCTGGGTTCAAATCCCGACCCAGCTGTCATCCCGGTGTTTTACAGTCAGAGTGATTCATCATACATACATACATACATACATACATGCATTGTGACCATACTTTGTGCAGAGTGTTGGTGCTGCTAAGCAGTCTCCTTGGCTATTGGGTACAATTCTGGACAGGACGCTACTCCGACACAGGATAGCAGCAAGTTGGCACTCATTTTACTGACCTCAGAAGGATGACAGGCAGAGTCAACCCCACCTTGTATTAATTCAACAGCCAAGTGATATTTTAACTCATGATCCTAGGATCCCAAGCCCACCACCCTAACCATGAAGCTAACACAGGCATGTGATTCATCAATTAGTGCTATTTCTCGAATGGACGTTAAGCTGGTGTCCTGTCTGCCAGCATTAATTGGTGGGCTTTAAATATCCCACGGAGTCCTTGATGAAGAGTTGGTGAGCTATGTGGTGGCACCCTGAACAAATTACAAATTTCTGTCTTAACTTAGATGAACATCAAGCTTGGCCAGCCAGTTTGTGAAAGACTCGGTCCAAGCTTCCCCTCCACCAACCCGACAATAACGTAGGAATAATTGTGGCCGTTAAACAGTAAAGATATTAACAAACCGCTATCTGCATGGTGTGCACTTACACGTCATACCCCCCACCACTAGTCACTTCTGTAAGGAGCGGGTGTTTCTAGTTACAAATCTTTCCAAGATCACCCAAAACACACAATAAAAGTAATGTGAAGACAAAGTCCAAGGAATAGCTTTGACTGTACAATGCAAGTTTCGCATATATTATGAGATTGATAAGCTATAAAACATCTCCATAAAACCTTTGCAAATACTTAAAATATTGTTTATTTTCCCATTTGTTAGGTTCTTGCAATAATGAATGGAAGGTTCTTATTTCTTCTTAAATTTTTTGAAGACTTGTGTATTTATTATGTAACTCACAATTTTAGTTTGTTGATGCAAATTGACACCATTGCTTTACATTTCATTTGTGTTCAATAATCTGCAGCTGCGACATCAACCACCATCAGCCTTGTTGCAACTGAAGAGAAAAATTTATTTGTGGAGGCATTGATGCTTGCCATTCCATCAAAATTGTTTACAGGAAAACATTCCAAACTTCACCTTTTATGGACTAAATTTTAACTGAATTCTCGAAAAACACAAATTATTGGGGATTTTAACCTTGAGACTGAAGTTATCATTATTATTAACCTCCGCCATCGAAGATGGACGGAGGTTACTGTTTTCACCCGTCTGTTTGTTTGTTTGTTTGTTTGTGAACAGTATTACGGAAATACTCCTGGACAGATTTCGATGAAACTTGGTGGGGGGATGAGGTATGGTCCAAGGATCATGCCCGTAGATTTTGGACTTGGTCCAAAGTCCAATATGGCTGCTATGGCGGTCATTTTGAAAAAATATTTGAATTTTTTATTTTTTTGCATTTCTACATGTTTCAAGTGATTTCCAACGAAAAAAAAAAGTTAGAGAGAAAAAAAAATATTTGCAACTTTTTTTTCAAAAAAAATTTCGATTTTATTTTTTTGCCATTTCTACATTCGCGTCGATCTAGTTTAGTTTATTCAATTATGGTTCAGTAGAGTCTGATCCGTTTTGACCTACAATGAATGGGACATCAGGTTCACTTAAGTGACCCAACACTATTGGCGGCAGAGGTTTTGCACTCTACCGAGTGCTCCCCCTCTCGTCTTTTTCTGTTATTGTCAGGCTGGGAAGTTAACTGGTTGGATGCATTATCGACTAAAGTGGGGCAACATGTTTCTATGTGGAAAAGGCCCTCCAACAACTCCCCAGCACTAAATTCAAAATGTATCCTCCTCGCTCACTATTTTTTTTTGAAAGATCGCACTATGTAACCAACAGCGATAAACCCCTCTGGTGCAGGCATTCAGGATATTGAACATCCAACCAAGACCAGAGGTAATATGGAGGAGGGAGGAGAGCAATTGCCCCACGTTCATCTATGGCCTTTCAGCAAATTGTTATACAAATATCTTTCAATGCTCTTTAAACATTAAAAAACATATCTCGCAAAAACTTCGTTTTGGCAAGATAATAACTTTTTAAAGAAAAACTGCAGCCTGAAGTGACTGATTAAAAAAAAAAGAATATCAAGAGGTTTCATCAATATATGCAGCAGAACAATGAGAAAATAATCATGATCGATGATATTTCAAAAACTGTTAATTTACTGCTTTTCCTGCATACATTTTATTATGGTGTATATTGTATTCATGATAACATTTCTTTATTCTGCACTTGTCAGAGAATTATGTCACATAGTAGAGCAAAATTTTTTTCCAGGATATAAAGCAAACATACATACATGTGATGATGAAATGTAAAAAAAAATTAAAAAAAAGTAATTTGCTTTGTCTATTCTAAAATAATCTGCTCAGTACTAATATTTTTGAAAACATGACCCTGTATTAAGATGACTGTTAATGCAAATAAAATAGTATTGCTAAAATATATTTGACGAGTCAACAAGTTTCCGTCATTGAAAATTGTGTTACCGTGAAAATTTGTGATGCACAGACATATGGTATGAAAGTGTTACTTGCATGAAACTGTCCATTCCACCAACTTTCCAACCCTGCCCCAACCCTCCCCTCCCACTAATCTCTCACACAGACACACACACACACACACACACACACACACACACACACACACACACACACACACACACACACACACACACACACACACACACACACACACACACACACACACACACACACCTCTGCCACGTTTGACCTGATTTCTCCCACTACTGTAGCAGCAAGGTGTCATATTCATCTGAATAACAGATATTCAAAGCTCAATTTATTTTCATAATTGGATCACAAATTAGGGCAAACTTTGAGAGAACAATTTATTGTTCCCATTTTATGAGCATAAAATAGCACTTGGGAATAAAAATACAGCGAAGAACACCAAAAGCCATGGCAACAAGAGCAAATATCTCCAGAGCAACAGCATACTTCCCTTGAGTGCTACTGTAAGCAGGAACAAAAGCCATGCCTACCAGAAAGCAAAATAAAGGCTGTAGGAGATGAAGTTGAGCTCGTCATTTTGTATTGGTTTTTGGGCTTTGATAGCCAGAACAAGGGAAATGATTGCTCAAAGTATCAGATAAACAATTGCACATCCTGCCCATGCTCTTGATTGCCAAACACAATCACAAACAATGACTCCAACTTGAGCCTCAAAGTTCTTATTCACCTGAATATGATGAAAGCTAGAAAGTTATAAAGCTAGAAAGAAAGAAAGAAAGAAAGAAAGAAAAGAAAGTAACAAATTGTTGCTTCATGGATGGTTTGAACCAAATAACCTGCCATTTGTGTTGATATGTGAAAGGGATGTTTCATTTGCAGATTTCATATTGTTGTCAGGTGCAGAGCGTTGATGGTGCCGAAGCAGTCTCCTTGGCTATTGGGCACAATCATGGACGGGTTGCCACACCGACATAGGATACCAGCAAGCTGGTACTCATTTTGATGATCTCAGAAGGATGACAGGCTGTCAACCCCACCTGGTATTAATTCAACAGCTAAGCAGGATTTGAACTCAGGACCCAAGGATCCCAAGCCCACCACTCCATCCAGTAAGCCAACGCCAGGCTTGGGTTCACGATTAAGTAGGAGGATTAAAACTGGAACAAAAGCGATTGAACAAAACAGAAACAAAAGGGATTATATTTTCTCAATACAGAAAGAGACCAGATTGGTTGAACAGCCAGCCAATGAATTGCAGAGGGCCTTTAACATCTTGATACTGTACCCCACCCCACAAGTATAATACTTGTCTTAACTTTCTCATCACATATTTTTTATCAGCTCCCATTTTGTGTGATACATATATCGTGTTAATATTTTTGGCCATTCTAACTTGAATTCGCTCCTCCCATTTTATCTTTATTTGCATGATTACAAAAACCTCCATAAAATTGCAGTTTCATACAGAGAAATTGAAGGCCTGCTTGGTGACAGCTTTGCTAAGGTAATTCACGAAAGGCAATGCAGAAAACTTCTTGATCTGCCATATTTATAACCTGAGCCATAATATTCCTTCCATATTCATTGTCAACAGTCAATGTCTCAATGTACGTCCAACCAAACTCTCTTACCAAGAGAATGATACTATTTTCTTGGTTACTGTCACTTGGATAAGTGTGCAGGAAGTTTGGAAACAGCTTCTTGTCACTCAAGCAGTTATATGATGAACCATGGGCAACCTGAAATTAAATCAAAATTAATTCATTTCAGTTTCATCTTCAGCATTTAAAAGGCACAGAGCGTATTCAAAAAGCTTGTTTTGTTTTGCAATAAAATTTCAACTGTGTGGCTTTGGAGGATGTTGGAACCAAAAACATGATAATTTACTGAACTCCACACAAGTGCCTTGTGTTTTACTATGTGTATTTAATTTAAAAAAGAAAAACCTGCAAAACTGAAAAAAATTTCAGCAAAGGACTCATACATTTTGGGACTTCTGAAGCAAATGGACCAACCACCATGTTGGATGAACATTTACACTTTGAATCATCAAATGATATCACATGCTTCTCCAAGTAGTTGAAGATGCTTTGTGAGACCTTTGGTAGAGAAAAGCAAGTATCATAAATGTTAAAAATGAATGTGATATTTGGTAGTAGAGCAGCATTGTAATTAATTTTGGCAATTGAAAACATTATTATATTAATACGCAAAGCCATATTTTGTGGACGTATCTCCTCCGAAACTTCTGTACGATTGTCACCACTTTTGGCATATATACATATATATACATATATATATATATATATATATATATATATATATATATATATATATATATATATACATACATATATACATATATACATATATACATATATACATATATACATATATATATATATATATATATATATATATATACATATATATATATATATATATATATATATATATATATATATATATATATATATATATATATTGTTGCGGTATTCGCGCCCGCCGGCGTGCGTACGGCCACGTAACTCAAATCGCGGCACGTCGCCCACCGGACGGACAATCCAGTCGTGACCCTCTCGGACTAACGCCGGGAACCAGTCACGGGTGGACCTTTCGGTCTCACCGCGATCGAGCCAATCAGCCCCCGCGTGGGATAGGGTTGCTCGCCAAATTCGACCTACCTAAGTACCCACGCGGAGGGTAGACCGGGCGATCGCACCTCGCCGCAGGTCGACTTCGGACACGGGCCACTTAAGCGACCCGTTCCGTACTATCAGAATAACCGAGCGGTGTTATCGTCGACCTCGACGGTTCGATTAATTATCGGGCGTATTCAGCCCACTACCAACCCTTTACGTGAAGCAAGATGAGGATTCAATGGGTAAAATGACGAAGCGAAGCGGGAAACAGTTCAACACAGAGCACATTTATTCGCGGCACACGGGAAACACACATATTCAATTCCACCAAAAGCACACAAAAAAAAGAAAAACACAATTCCATTTACACAAAAAGCAAATATAAAAGCGAAGACAATGCAGAGCTAATACCGACTACCGAGCACACGGCAACACTTATACAATTCTACCTCACAGACGGCGCCGACAACACATACCCAAAACCAAGGAAAAGAAATACCCTCAAGGATGAGGCGGGCCTGAGGCCGAGACCGGGTCGCGCCTACCCGTCTGGTGATGAGACGCGGAGCGGCGATGGCGCCCGCGGGCCTCGCGGAGGGTGTCTGGTAGGGGGTGGGAAAGGGGCCCCCTTGGTCGCACTATCTCAGCGCGGGGGGAAACAGGAGGGGGTTGTTGATGCTCGGGGTATAGAGGATCTTTATTATCCCTGGTGTGCGTCTCCACCTCGGCCAGGTCGCGCTGTCGGCCTCCCTCGGGTGCAGCTCCCTGCACGACGCGAGCACCCCCTCGTCTGGTGTCGCCGCCTTTCCACAGCTCGTCCCCTCCGTTCCGACTCCAACGCACACGACGAGCAGCTCCACCGCCCGCGAAGTCTTGACCCTCTGCTTCCGACTCTCCTACTCTCCGCCTCTGGACTCTCCGACTCTCCTCTTCTTGACTCTCCGACCGACCCCCCTGACTGACGAACACGGTCCTTTTATCCCCCCGTAGCTTCGCCTTTGACCCCCTCCCTTTGACCTTTCACCTCGCTCCCCATTGGCCCGAGAAAAAGTGGGCGTGAAGGCTTTTTGATCCACAAATTTGCATATATCGATCGTCCTGGAGGCGGGGCCAAATCGCCCCTCGCTCACCGATTGGACGGCAAAAAGTGGGCGTGTGTCGTTTTTGATCCGTTTTTGAAGCACAAAATCCGTGATTTTGTACACGCTGTTCGACGCGCGCCCTGCACGAGTCCAACACCGGTACCCACAGTGGGGCAAGAACGGTGGCGATGCTACGGTTGCGAGGTGTGACTGGAAGGTCGTGGCGGTTGTGGTGAAGCGGCGTTGTGGTTGGTGGTTGATGTTGTGATTGTGGTGGTGGTGGTAATCATGGCGGTTGGTCCAAAATAAAGATAGTAAAAGAAAAACGGCTATCCTGAAGAGTCGCAGCACGCATAAATGACATGTATTCCCACTAGACAACGGGTTTGGGCCTAACTACACATGCACTTACCGAGATACCTCACCTAAGGGGCCTGAATGGTGGTTTGCGAATTTGGTAACCACAACACTACCCCCTCCCCTTTTTACAGACTCGTCCCGAGTCGTCAAATTTTCGTGTGCCATCATGTGTAGTTTTCCCCTAGTACATTTTACCTACGGATCCCTGAGTGCGACATTCATGGTATTCGTGTCCCCAAAATAAATAACCTGAGGGCTGCGTAACTATCTAAACAAACTCACTCACACGGACGACTAAAATAAAATTGCCGGCGCTAGGACATACATGCCGGGGGCGCACTCATATTTACAGTACATCTTACCTTAACTTACAAATTTTACACTAAACCATGGCCCAGGATCATTGAACTCTGCAAAAAGAAAGCAGTTACCAGGGAGCCAGGCTGCTCGCATGCAGTCTCTGGCTCAAACAATGCAGGTGACAGGGAACGTGGCTGGCTGCTCACACGCAGTCCAAGGCCTTCCCTTTTGAACTGAACGCAGTGAACCACAACGGTGCATGGGCTGCACAACGCAGTCTCCGTGCCAGCTCAAGTGGCACACGCAATGAGCACAACGAATGGATGGATGAACACAAACACGGTGCACGGGCCGCCACTGCAGGCCCGTGTTGTAGCTGCCAACAGGGCAGTTCTCGCAGCTTGCAAACTGTTGCTTTCTGATCCTGGCGCACATGGAAATGAACAGGGGGGGGGGGGCAAAGCAAAAATTGAACGGGGCTGGTGAACGTGGGCAGTGGGCATGGCATGGCAAAGGCAGCAGGCAAACACAGCCCGCAGAAAAAGGCCGCTGCAGGCAAACACAGCCCGCAGAAGAAGACCGTTGCAGGCAAACACAGCTGGCAGATGAACTGGCCGGCACAGGCCTTGAAGTACAGCAGCTGCAGACGAAGTGGCCGGCCTCCGCCTTGAAGCAAAACACGGCCAGCCGATGAAGTTGGCCAGCCTTTGCCGTTCAGTGGAGGTTGGTGGAGGGGGTGCGGTGGTGCTGGCCACTCGGAAGGCGGGCTCGGACCTACCTACCTGTCTCCCTCCCACCTATCGCCTTTGCCTGTCACTGTACATACCCACTCCCTTAATTTGTGAAAAACCAATTTAGCCCCAGCTTATTTTTTTTTGTTGTTTTTATTTTTACTTCCCCACTATAAATCGTCCCCTAACCCCCTTTATCGTCCTTGTTCGGCTAACCTATCCTGTCACCTAGCCTACTCCCAACCCCTACGTTCCCTTCCCGGAGGGGAATAAGGGAGAGCTAACGTCCTGTGTCGAGGCCCAACTCAAGCCTCAGAATGGCCTCCCCAGACTTCGGCGATCTTAACACCAAGTGGGTCCAGCGGCCCACAACGACAGCGAGGGGATGGATGGTGCGGAGGGGTACATCTCCTAATCTACCCTAACCATTTAACTGTTAAACTACCCCGGGGCTTTCAACAAGCGCCTCTCGCTTAAACTATTGGTTCTAACAACCCAGATTCCCGTCGCCTGTGTTGGTGTCCTTACAATTTCGGGCCTCGCCCCCCAATTTTCTCTCCGTGCCCTCACACGGTCTCCTGGCTGGGACACGTGGCTCCCTTTGGCAGGCACGACCCTCTGCCGAATCTCCCGCTATGGCACCCCCGGGCACTACACTGCCTCCGAGCCTACCAGCTCCCTAACACCGGGGAGTGCCCCCATGGCACCTCCCCTGAAACGCACACGTGGCAGGCCGGCCTCCCGGGCCCCTTTCCGAGGGTCACCCGTGCCCACAACACTGCCCACGCGGCTAATGGCGCCCCGGGCCCCCGCACCAAGCAGGCGCACCCGTGCCCACTACGCTATCCCGGCCCCCCATGGGCCCTTGGCCTACCGCGGCCGACTAGCCTGGTGCCCGGGGTACCCACTCAGCGATACTCACCTTTCGCAGCCACGCTCCCAAGCCCATCAACAGGGCTCCTGCACCCCTCCAAATGGGTCTCGAGCCTACTTTCCCACCAACAACAAAACGACCTCCATTTTTCAATTTGACTAACCCAGCTAACTCACTCTACACTGACCCCGGGGTCCCTTGGGCGGGAGTCACTCCTCCCCCCAATCACTCATCGCACCATGCATTCCCCATTCGCTCTATACACACAGACCCGCTGGCCTCACTCACTCAACGTGTACTCACCTCACAACTTTTCAACACACACACCACTGAACTCTGCCATCCTCCTAACTACCTCCCCTAACTAACTCGTGCTCCCACGTCGTCCCTTAAACTACAGCACGTTCCTTTTAACACTACGTAGCTAAGCTACGTCCCCTCTACACATTCATAAGTCTGTCCATGTCTCCAAAATAATCCCATTAATTATTTACCCAACCTAAATCTCACTAAATCCCTCTACCTAATCCATTCCACGGACTCCATGAGGACTTACCCCTGCCCCATGGAGTCGGTCTAACTAAGCTAACCCTTCCCCCTAACTAGTTTCCATCCTGTGCCCAGGGTAAGGGGGTCTTTCACCCCTTGCCCAGGAATCCTGTGCACCCGAAAGTGAGGCTTACTGTTTTCCTTTTTTTCTTTTTCCATGCGCAGCACCTGCGCGGCAACTCAGAGCTCGCGCACTTTGCACCTGCCCGTGACGTCATGCAGCTGCACGTGTTCCTCGTCCCTCCTTGGACGCTACCATCCGGCAGAGATACCCCTCCTGCCGGATTCCAACCACACGTGCAGCCATGACGTCACCGTGCGCATAAAAAAAAAAAACACAAGCCCCACGTCTCGAGGGGTTCCCCACGCGAACACATGTGCTTTGCCCGTTGGAGCTCAACACACACGATCGCGTGGAGAACCCGTCCGGTCCAAATCCATTTACCTGCCTAAACTTTGTCCGTCCGCGGGATCGGCAAATCCACCGCGTGCGTTTCCGGACCGGGACTTCACTCTCGCAAGCGAGCACGTGGTGGTCTCGTGCGTTGCACAGCACGAACCTCGTGCTCACTGCTGGGCGAACCCGGCACG
Source organism: Eptatretus burgeri (assembly GCF_056783735.1). Taxonomy (NCBI): domain Eukaryota; kingdom Metazoa; phylum Chordata; class Myxini; order Myxiniformes; family Myxinidae; genus Eptatretus; species Eptatretus burgeri. The sequence goes on along the minus strand of NC_140961.1, from coordinate 101,434,664 downwards.
GTCCCCGAAATAGCTACAGCCGCTACTCGGCTTTCTTTCCTCTGTCGCCGTCTTCGTCTCCATTCCACCCACGCACACCTGCGTGTTACGACGCACACAGTCCACACCATCACATTCACACCGGGAGATGCGGCTGCGTGCTCCCGCATGCCAACCGACATCTCCCTCTCATACCGCTCTCTCACACACACGGTCTCCCTTGCA
>NC_140961.1:101324460-101421960 GCF_056783735.1 Eptatretus burgeri | reverse complement strand
ATTGTCTTTGATACTACGAGCAGCAATACCGGCCTGCATCGAGGCGCTTGCATCAGACTAGAGAACTACATCTAGAGAGAAATCGTGTGGGTTGCATGAAGACACCACATGCATGAAATAGTTCTGTCGCACGCCAATGCCTGCACATTTGGTGGAACTTCTGGCCCCGACGATCTTCTGTTCAAACGCTTTCAGAAGAAATGGGCAGACTTGGATCATAACCAGAGTGACGTGTGCACGGTTTTAGATGATCCAGTACTCGCTGTGCTGCGAGTGGAGATGTTGGATTATTTACCGATGGCAATCACCCAACAACAACAGAGGGACGATTACCTGGAATTGCTGAAGATATCTCTCCTATTCCTAGGTGGCGATGAGGATGCCGGATCCTTCAGATTCCGGGCTCCAGGAGTGATGCATCATTACATGCTCGATGGATGGCTAAAGGAATATACGCCATAAAAATTTACTTGTTCCACCATCAATTCAAACTGACAAAAAAGGAAAGCAAGAATAGTCTGGACTTTGACCTGGTTGTGAGCCTGGCATACGTAAAATATTGGAACGAGGCACCCATTGTTGTCCGGGCTCTTATAACGACATCCAGTTCATGAATGTGCTCAAACGTTACCCGGATCGGAAGTTATCGGACAAGACAGTTAAAGCATTCTCGAACCAACTGTGGTACCTGTCGGAACACTTGGTGGGGTTCGCCTTCGTCGACGATCGCGTGACCGAGGAGACGAAGTTGAAGATGGTCACCAATTTGTCCAGACCAAAAGCTGTCGAGTACCATCGCCAATTCCTCCATCAGACATGATTGCGGGGCCGAAACAAATCCCAGGATTGGTTACAGAATGAATGATGACCTTCTTCTCCCTGCTGGGTGAAAAAAGCCACGAAAAGGCCTCCGAATTCCTGAAGGTAGCGCCGAACGAGTGGGAGAGCCATCCCTGCTACACAGAGCTCCAGCAGACATGTAGGAGGCTGAAAGTCGTAAACGACACTGCCGAGCGCGGTATCCGAATTTTTTTTTTGTCAAAAACGAAAATATGACGGCGCTCACTTACACTTCCTCACTCATCGGTGGTCTGTCGGCGACTGACAGCTTCTGCAGGCGGGAAAATATTCACGCATTCGGATTAGGATCGCCGACATACGTGCACCAAATCACACCTCCATAGCTTCATTTGTTTACGCACGAAAATTTAAGGTTGGATACTTTTGGAACACACCATATATATATATATATATATATATATATATATATATATATATATATATATATATATATATATATATATATATATATATATATATATATATATATATATATATATATAACAGGCGTAGGGGCGTGCGCCTGTAATCCGGCTACTCGGAGGCTTGGGATGGAGGATCGCTTGAGGACGGGTACTCTGCGCTGGGCCGCGCTATGAGAGGATGTAGGGCAGCCCGGAATCATGGCAAAACCCAATCCTTATCCCTGTGTCGTAAGAGGCGACCAGGGTTGCGTCAGGAAGGGCATCCGGCGTAAAACCTGTGCCAAATCAGGATGCGGATCATAACGGATGATCCGCAGTGGCGACCCCCAACGGCAGCAGCCGAAAGACGAACAACAGCAATATAGATATATATGCGTGTGTGTGTGTGTGTGTGTGTGTGTGTGTGTGTGTGTATGTGTGTATGTGTGTATGTGTGTACATATATATATATATATATATATATATATATATATATATATATATATATGTATATATATATATATATATATATATATATATATATATATATATATATATATATATATATATATATATATATATATATATATATATACATATTGTGATGAATTTGGAATTCGATCGCACTCAACATACAGGTTCCTTTAGCTCAGTTATGTCGATAAGTGCATATTCCATAGATAGCTTACCTTCCATTGTTTAATGGGCAGAAATCAATTAAGTGCGCTGTGATTTAATTTAATAGTTAAGGAGCGATCACAACACAGAGGAAGCTGGACCCTCCCCCTCTTCTGGGAAGAGGAAGAAGAGCTCTCCCGTACCGTGATTCATGACCTAAGCAACTCCCTCCCACCCGCGGTTGTGCGGGCATGGGGGATGAGTCACGCCGGGAGCGGGGAAGGGGCGGAGAAGAATAAGGAAGAGATCCTCTGCTGTGTTTGGGCTGGTTCAGTAAGCTTCGGCTTCTGCTTGGCTCGGGTTAGGGAAGAGGCTTTTTGAAGGCTTTTGGCTTCGGCTTGGCTAGTTCAGTGAGCGTCTTGCTTCTACTTGGCTCAGGAGGAGGCATTTTTTAGAGCTTTTTGCTTCGGCTTGGCTTTTCAGCAGGCCTTTGGGTTCTGCTTGGCTCGGTTCGCTTTTTGGGTGCTGGCTTGGTTCGTCAAAGAGAGTCGGCTGCTTTGTTCATCGGGAGAGAGTTGAGCTGGTTGCTCGGCTCGAGCTGCTGGTGGTTGCTTCTTGTTCTCGGTTTGTGTTGTGAGAGGCTTTGTTCATCGGAGGAGAGTTGAACTGGTTGCTCGGCTCGGAGCTCTTTGTTCTCCGCTTGGCTCCCGGCTTGGTGCGACTCCTTGGCCTCATCTTGGAGGTGGTTCTACGAGGAAGCGATGCATCCACGGAAAGGATCGGTGCCTCGTCTCACCAGCATGTGTTCGGAAGCGCGAGAGGATTCGCTGGAGCTCGGGAAGGATCGCGGCTCACGGCGATTGAATCCAGCTCACTCTCGCTGGAGCCCGGGTCCGAGCAGCTTGAAGACCACACGAGGTGGAGAAGTTCCAGATAGGTTCTGGGTTTCAGCTCATCTGTCCTCTGAGTTGAAGTCTTTATTAAAGGCATCAGCCACCATTTCTTGGGTGTGTGTGTGTGTGCGTACGTGTGTGTGTCCGTGGGCCCGTCTAACAAGTAGGAAACTGTAAAGTGCCTGTGTTGTATTCGCTTTACATTTAATAATACAACTCGGCTGTAGGTTTTTGCTCGTGTCTTTTTCCCCATCCCCCCACTCATTGCATGCCTGTGTTCATATAAATGTTCCCCATTGTTAAATGTCACCTGCTCGTTGCGTCCCTTCCTCACATTGACTGCCATGGAGCGTTCGGAATGTAAGCTGGTTTTTAACACTGATAAGATAATCGGGTTCGATGGGGCTTGGCGATATATAACCGCTCGGCAATCGCAAACGGAACGAGCTGCTTAAGCGGCTCGTTTTCGTGCAGGCTCCGTTTGAGGTGTATATCTCCGGCATTTCTGTTTGCGCGAATAATTAGGTACATCGATAATTCGGCGATCAACCCTTTAGCACATGGACAGAAGAGTTGGCTGATCTATGGTGTGGTTAACAACACCCGTAGCTGGGTTTCAGCATTCATCCGGAAGCTCCGACTGGATTGCTCGTTCAGTGGACGCGCGGCCTGGATTGGTTTGAAAACGTCGTGCGCACGCCGAACGGGCGGAAATCTTCAAATATATATATATATATATATATATATATATACATATATATATATATATATATATATATATATGTATATATATATATATGTATATATATATATATGTATATGTATATATATATATATATATATATATATATATATATATATATATATATATATATATATATATATATATATATAAACATACTTATATATATCGTCCTGGTGTTAGCGTAGTGGTTCGGGTAGCGACTTGGGATCCAAAAGGTCCTGAGTTCAAGCCCCGTTGGCCACTTAAATTAATACACACCAGGAGATTGACTTAGCCTGTCATCCTTCTGAGGTCGGCGAAGTGAGTACCAGTGTACTGGGCCCGGTGTATGCCCGGGTTGGAATAGGTGTACCATATCCCTGTGTCGTAAGAGGCGACCAGAGTTGCGTCAGGAAGGGCATCCGGCGTAAAACCTGTGCCAAATCATTATGCGGATCATGCGGATGATCCGCAGTCGAACCCCGAACAGGAGCAGCCGAAAGAAGAAGAAGAAGAAGAAGAAGAAGAAGAAGAAGAAGAAGAAGAAGATACACACATATACATATATATATATATATATATATATATATATATATATATATATATATATATATATATATATATATATATATGAATACAGCTTGGTGTGTGTGTGTGTGTGTGTGTGTGTGTGTGTGTGTGTGTGTGTGTGTGTGTGTGTGTGTGTGTGTGTGTGTGTGTGTGTGTGTGTGTGTGTGTGTGTGTATGTTTGTGTTGTATAGTCCGGCTTCCTCTGAAAATGACGGTGAAGCAACTGATTATTAATTAAATCACGATACGACCAATAAATATTCTATGTCTTTTTCTAACAGGTTGTCCCCAATAATGACATCATTGATAACAGATGTGGAAAATGAGTTATCTAAATTACAGGACGAGTGGATAAAAATGAACCACGTTTTTGAAGACATTCATTTGTTTCAAAATGAACTGAACGATATTATTGTTGACTGGAAATAATTACTCTCACATCATCTGACGTGGAATGAATCGAGTCCAAGGTGAGAAACACACATATATGTGTGTATATGTGTTTGTGCATGTGTATGAGCGTGTGCACATGTGTGTGTGTGTATGTGTGTGCATATGTATATGAGCATGTGCACATGTGCGTGTGTGCATATGCGTGTGTGTGTATGTGTATGTGTGTGCACATGTGCGTGTGTGCATATGCGTGTGTGCATATGCGTGTGTGTGTATGTGTGTGCACATGTGCGTGTGTGCATATGCGTGTGTGTGTATGTGTGTGTGTAAATGTGTGTGCATGTGTGTGTGTGTGTGTGTGTGTGTAAATGTGAGTGTGAGTGTGCGTGTGTGTGTGTGTGTGTGTGTGTAAATGTGAGTGTGAGTGTGAGTGTGCGTGTGCGTGTGTGTGTGTGTGTGTCTGGCTGTTTCTATTCTTGACTAATTATTATTTTTATTTTATTTTTCAGTTCAAACACACAACTTGATCTTCTGGAGGAATCTGACATGACACTATCTCTTCTGGAGGTAAATCTTTAATTAAATATTTCATTCATATCATTATCTCATCATCTTTATATGCTCTAATAGGGTTCCTCTTGTTTTAAACAGAATATGATGTCTGAGTTTCAAAATCACAAGACATCTGACTGCTGAAAAACATCATCCATTCTTGCAAATGAATATTTACCCAAAGAAGAATATTTAATATTTTCAATCTTGATTAACTATATTTGCTTTGCTTTCAATTATTTAATTCTTAATTATAAAAAAGAATAAAGGAAGTGCAAAGGAGGGGTGGGGGGAGGGGGGGTAGGTACGCTCCCCAAATGACCCACCACTCCCCTCATCCCACCCCACTCCCCATGTGTGTGTGGGGAAGGGTGGGGGTGGGATGAGGGGGGTGGTGGGTCAAAGGTGGGGCGCACAGGGGGGATGAGGGGGTGGGTGGGGTTTGTGTGGGCATGGATTGTGTGGATGGGTGGGGCTTGTGTGGTTGGAGCTTGTGTGGATGGGTGGGGCTTGTGTGGGTGGGTGGAGCCTGTGTGGGTGGGTGGAGCTCATGTGCATGGGGTTTGTGTGTATGTGGTTTGCGTGGGTGGAGCATTTTTTTAAATAAAATGAACATGTTGTGTGTAGGGAACTAATTAACTTATCACTAATAATGTGAATATGATGGATGTGGTTTTTGTGGGTGGAGCTTGTGTGGGGTGGGGTTTATGTGTGTGGAGCTTGTGTGTATGGGGTTTGCGTGGGTGGGGCTTGTGTGGGCGTAGTCAAAAAATGGCGGAGTTAAAAAAGGGGTGGTGTCAAAAAAAAAGAATTCAATAGATTATCTTTGTCTTTTGCAATTCTTGTGAATAAAATGAACCTAAAATCTCTTCCCCTTCCAAATCATATACCTTATAGGTCCAAGGAACTGTATCTCGTACATCAACAATTTAAATTTAAAAAAATCACCCCCCAATGACCCCACCCCCTCTGGCCCGCCCCAAGGGGTCATATCAAAAATCCGACAGTGTTGTGCACTTCCCCATACATATATCTACTATGTCCCAAAGTTTCAAGTTCCTATCTCAAACGGTGTAGGAGGAGCTATTTTGACCCCCTATCTGCTAAGCAACCCCTACCCCCAAGCACCCTCTGATCATCATGTGTTTAAAAAAATATGTTGTTAGATGTATCACTCATGAATATGTTTGATTTAAAAAGCTATAAATTTTTTTTTTTTTAATCGACCCCCATGACCCCAACCACTCTGGCCCGGCCCCTATGGGTCATATCAAAAATCCGAAAGTGTTGTGCACTTCCCCATACATATATGTACTATGTCCGAAAGTTTCAAGTTCCTATTTCAAACGGTGTAGGAGGAGTTACAGGGTAAGACAGACGGACGTACAGAAGTACGGACGGACGTACGGACGGCGGACACAATCACAATATTCCCGCTTTTCTTCGAAAGCGCGGGAATAAAAATTTCATTTGTCCATTGCTTTGTATACCTTTTTCAAAATGAGATTTCCACCTGTATATTCTTACTATATCACCAACTTTGAACTTAGGCTTCCTGACATTAATCTCTTTCTCATATTCTAATTTTGTAAATGTTTCTGATGGTTTGGTATTCATTGAGGTGTGAATCGTATCATTAAACTTATCTACAATATCCTGAATTAAAGATACCCATTTTTGAGAACTGAGTTGAGTGAATTTTTTATATGAATATATGAGTGAATTTATATGAATATATATATATATATATATATATATATATATATATATATATATATATACACTAAATATTTTATTTGAGTGAACATAGTTGGTGATAAAGTAAGAATATACAGGTGGAAATCTCATTTTGAAAAAGGTTATACCAAGGGATGGACAAATGAACTTTTTTAAATTGTTGATATCGTCGGTACAGTTCCTTGGACTTACAAATTATGTGATTTAAAGGGGGAAGAGATTTTAGGTTCATTTTATTCACAGGAATTAAAAAAGACAAAGATAAATTGAAAAAAAAACCCTTGGACTTAAAATTATGTGATTTAAGGGGGAAGATATTTTACATTCATTTTATTCACAGGGATTACAAAAGACAAAGATAAATTGAATTTTTTTTTGACTCCACCCCTTTTTGACTCCGCCCACACAAGCCCCACCCACACAAACTACACCCACACAAGCCCCACCCACAAAAGCCACATCCACACAAGCCCCATCCACAAAAGCCCCACCCACACCAGCCACATCCACACAAGCCCCAACCACATAAGCCACATCCACGCAAACCCTACCCACGCAAACACCACTCATGCAATCTCCACCCACAAAAGCCACATCCACATCCATCTTATTCACATAATTAGTGATTAGTTTATTAGTTCCCACACACAACATGCTTATTTAATTTAAAAAATTGCTCCACCCACACAAGCCATGTCCACACAAACCCCATACACACAAGCTCCACCCACCCACATAAGCCCCACCTGCACAAGTCCCACCCCTTGTGCACCCCCACCTTTGACCCACTACCCCCCTCATCCCACCCCCACCCTTCCCCACACAAACAAGGGGAGGGGAGGGGAGAGGGATGAGGGGGGTGGTGGGCCGTTGGAGGAGCGCATCTACCCCCTCAACCCCAACCCTCCCCCAACCCCCCCCCCCCACCTTTACATCTCCTTTATTCTTTTCTTGTAATTCAAAATCAGATAATTATAAGGAAAGCATATATAATAAAATAAGATTACAAATATTGAACAAAATCTTCTTTCGCAGCAGTCTGATGGTTTGTGATTTTGAAACTCAGAAAACATATTCTGTTCAAAACAAAGAGGAAAGAACAAATAGGGTATATAAAGATGATTATATTATGATATTAATAAAATAATAAACATAACATTTATCTCCAGAAGATTGAGTGTCATGTCAGATTCATCCAGAAGATTAAATTGTGTGTTTGGTTCATCCAGACAGGTGTTTAAACTGAAAAAAATAAAAATAATAATAATGAGTCAACACTCAAGAGAGATATAGACAGAGACATAGAGACAGATATAGATAGAGGGAGAGAGAGAAAGAGAGACAAAGACAGAGACAGAGACAGAGACACACACACATACACATATAAACACACACACACACACACACACACACACACACACACACACACACACACACACACACACACACACATACACATATAAACACACATCTACACACAAATACACACACACACACACACACACACACACACACACACACACACACACACACACACACACACACACACAGGGATAATTTCTCACCTTTGACTCGACTCATTCAAGGTCAGAGGGCGTCAGAGAACTTCTTTCCAACCAACAAAAATATAATTCGTTTCTCTTCTGAACGATTGATTGTCTTTAAGGAAGTCATTCATTTTTTGCCACTCGTCGTGATATGCAAACGCCTCGTGTTCCAGATCAGTTATCAACGATGTTCTTATTGGGGACATCCTGTTAGAAAAAGACATACAATAATTATTGGTTGTATAGTGATTTAATTCTGTATAAAACAAAACAAATAATGAATATATAAAATTCAATATAAAACAAGGATCTCACCTTTCAATTGTGAAAACGATTGATCTGCAAGGTTGTAGTAATAATCTGAACACTCCATATTCAAAATAAAACACACTCGGCAAGTTAGTTTAAATAGGCAAGTTGATGACGTCAATGAAATGTGAAAACAATGGGTTTTTTCAGGGTGTGTCTCACATAGGAAATGAGTCGCATTTTTGTTTCGGGCGAGGGAACTTGGCTGACTCCAGACCGACTCATTTTAAAACACCTTGCTTCAAATGATTTTGAGCATTTCTGCACAACAAAGACACTTAAACCAAGAACCAAGTTCCAAGTTATTCTTTGTGAATATACTCGATGGAAATGAATGTTATAATAAAATTAAGTTATTCCCTAAAGTTGAACATGGACAAATATTTGTTGGTTCGCTCTTTGAGTGGAATGAAAATATGAAAGGAAAGAAGTGCTTTAATCAGTGAGTCTCAATCTTTCATCGTTTCAATTTTATATTTGCTTGTAAGGGAGGGGGAGGAAAGGAGTCTCAAATTTACATTTGCTTGTATGGGAGGGAAGGGATAGGTGGGGAGAAAATGAGTCTCCTATTTTGGGCTTTTGGGGCTTGGGTCAGAAGGTTTTTCCCTTTTTCCCCATTCATTTGAAATGGCCTCCCAGAAACCCCATTTATCATCTACTCACGTTTTGAGACAAAGAAATAAATCAATCGATAATAGTACAAACAAAAAGTGTAATCCTTTTCACTTTATTTTAAATATAATGAAATAGCACTTTGGAATGAAAATACATCCAAGAACACCAAAACCCATGGAAACAATAGCAAAAATCTCTGAAGCAACAGCAAACATTCCTTGAGTGCTACTGTAAGCAGGAACAAAAGCCATGCCAACCAGAAAGCAAAATAAAAGGCTGTAGGAGATGAACTTGAGCTCCTCATTTTGTGTTTGTTTTTGGGCTTTGATAGCCAAGACAAGGGAAATGATTGCTAAAAGTATCAGATAAACAATTGCACATACTGCCCATGCTCTTGATTGCACAATACATTCCCAAACAATGACTCCAATTCGAACCTCAAAGTTCTTATTCACCCGAATATTTCCCCAAACTGCCCAAGCCACACAGAAAGCAAATTGTGGCATAGGTGAAAGGGCAATTAAAGTGTGCAAAGTTTTCATCCATGCTGTTGTAAATCTGTGTTGTAATCCATCTGTGGTACAAGAAACCTTCATAGGAGTGATTTTTCTTTATAAACTAGCAGTTCATAATAAATAGTGAACTTACTACAACAATGCAGTTTTGATTTATGAAGTTGGAAATAAATAATGTAGACTCCAAAACTTAAAAATTTGCACACAACATTACTTCAAAATTAATTACATGTTTATAAAACTTTATCTACAAATGGTGCATGAAAGGATAATTAATTCATCAAGTTTACAGTGCCTTCAGAAAGTGTTGACACCCCTCAACTTTTGTCACATTTTATTGTGTTAAAGCCTGAATTTAAAATGAATTAAATTTAAATTGTTACCAATCTATGCAAAATACCTCATAATGACAAAGTGAAAACATGTTTTTAGACTAGAGGGCGAGCACTCGGGAGAGTGCAAAACCTCCGCCGCCAATACTACTGGGTCACTCAAGTGAACCTTTTATCTTATTCATTAAATATGTCAACAGTGCTGAGAGTTATAGTTATTTTCTCCAACATTTTTTTTTTTGGGGGGGGGGGGTTGGAAATCACTGAAAACATGTAGAAATGCAAAAAAATTGCTTTTTGGGGGGGTAACAATTTTTTCTGGGGGTGGGGTTGGAAATCACTTAAAACATGTAAAAATGCCAAAAAAAAATTCTCAAACAATTTTTTTTGGGGGGGGGGGTTGGAAATCACTTAAAACATGTAGAAATGCAAAAAAAAAAAAAATTTTGGGGGGGGGGGTTGGAAATCACTTAAAACATGTAGAAATGCAAAAAAAAAAATTTTTTGGGGGGGGGACCAAGTCAAAAATTTAATGGCATGATCCTTGGACCATACCTTTTAAGGTATGATACATTGAGTGGTTTCTTTGAGTTAAGTCTTCTATTCAACATCTCTTCGGTTTTAAGATTAGGAGTATATTCACTAATATACCAACTCATGTTATCAATTACAAATTTATTCTGAGCAGCAAAACCATTACAAACATCAAAAAGTAATCTATTTTCATTATCATTCCTTTGTCGTTGAAATCTCATTTTAAGACCATACAGAACTTTATCATGATCACAAAATCCAAATAAACCTTTCAGAGGAATTGCCACAGTAAAACTATTACCTGCTTTTGTATCATCATTATACATTCCATTCCTTTGACTATATCCAGTGTCTGTGTTTGTTCCCGTTGACATATCAGGAATAAAACCTTCGACAGCCCCCTTTCCCATTCTATCACCGAATGAATATAGTGTAAATTTCATCATTTCAGATGCAGCAGAGACAATCAACCGCTTCAATTTCTTGTGTTCCAATGTACAAACGAACACTATCAAACATTTTCCAGAATAAATCATTTACGAGTGCAGCGTTTGTGTTATTCCCAGCCTTAGTGAATGTAAAATTACACAACAAGAAACTTTCAGATAGATTCAAATAAGTTTGTTGATTATTTATTTCAAAACTTTTTGTATCATTTGCATTCCAGTCTATTCCAGTTATTGAATTTACCTTGAAGTAGTCTTCTTTTTTAGTGGAGTTTGAGATAATAATGGTATCATCCAAATCATAAATACTGTTACGTTTGAGGGGGGGTATGCATTTAAAGGGTAATTAGGATGTTTAATTAGGTATGCCATGCTGTTCGAGTTTACCAGGATCTCGATGTAATAAGTAGCAATTCAGTGGTGATAAGTTGTCGAGTACATGTCCATTTCTTCAAGGGGGAAATGATAATTGTCACATAATTAGATAGGGACACGGGATAGGGTAAGTGTGTCTGCGTAAACCCTTTTAGTAGTCCCTGGAGGCTTGCCGTGACGTCACAGGACAGTACTGCGGATGGCTCCGCCCCGTGATCACGATTGGCGGAAGTAGACGGCGCAGGGCCAATAAAACGGCTCGATTGGAAGTGACGAGGGCAGGTGGATAAAAAGGTTCTGTTCGGGGTCGAAAAGGAAGAGGAAGAAGATCGGGACAGAAAAACTGTTTTGGTGGAGGTTGTTGTGCTGGGAGCGTGCTTTTTGTTGGGCTGTTTTCGATCCTGGTTTTCATCGTGTCTCGAGGCCTTCCTGTGCCTCGTGCATCACCTCGGTTGGCTCTGGGGATCTGCTGGCTCGGAGTACGGGGTCGAACGGCGGGCGGACCTGCCTCCCTCTCCTGCTCGCAATTTGGCGCCAGAACTGGTTCCCTGGCAGCTGTGAGCGGACTTGGGCCAAGACCAGGAGGTCGACAGCACCACGGTTTCTCCTGCCCCCCTGACGAGAGCAAGGCCAGCCCGTCCAACGCCAATCCAGGGACTGTTGTGTCCACACCACGGGCCAGCCTGACCACCAGGACCAGCTACGTTTTGTGTGTGTGTGTGTGTGTGTGTGTGTGTGTGTGTGTGTGTGTGTGTGTGTGTGTGTGTGTGTGTGTGTGTGTGTGTGTGTGTGTGTACCTGGCGCCTTAGAGGGTTTGAGATTTGTATATTCATTGGAATTGTCTGTGTTTTCCCCACGCCCGAACCCACACCACCATCCCGTCGAATCGCCCCGGGTCCCTCTTCTTGCCGAGTCTTGTTATTTCTGGTTAGAGAAATAAACATTATCAACTCAGTGAAAAGCGACTCGTGCCACCTTCCTCGTCCCGTTTGCGGTAGAGCGATTAGAACCGCCATCTTTGGGTTAAAAAATAAACCACCTCCATCGTTTCGGCTCATTCTACATTGGCGGGACTGTTCAAGTCCCGTGGACGTCACATTGGTGTCAGAAGTGGGATGTTCGAACCCCTCTAAATTATATTTGGTATCGGGAGAATATACCAGTACTGAAATCTCGCCACGAACTGGAATATAAAATTACTACAGAAAAGCGAGCGAGCGCGGGAAAATTTTGGCGGGATTTTTCAAATTAAAATTAATTGGCGGCAAACGGGACTTCTGCACCATGGCAGATGTGCAGATGTTTGAGGAGGAAGGCCACGTGTCTGGCAGCGAGTCGGGGGAAGAAGGGAGAGACGGGGGTAGGATTGAAACCTCCCCCATTCCAAGCGTGGACCGTGCTTCATCGCCCATAACGGGGCCGGCAGCGCCGGAAACCGGTGCGTTGACGATCCAGACAATGTTGGAACGTTTAATAGCAGACATGACAGTACAAATAGCAAATCAATTCGTGACACAGAGGGCAGAAATGATGGCACAGAGGGCAGAAATGGCAAATCAATTCGTGACACAGAGGGCAGAAATGACAGATCAATTGGGGGTAATGGGGGAACAGTTGGGTGCACGGATTGATTTAATGAGGGATGAATTGGGGGAAAAGATGGAGAAAATGAAAACTGAGATGCAGGAGTGTGTGGACGTTCAATTGGGGGAAATACAAAGTAAATTCTAGGATAGATTGGAGGAAACAAAGATAGAAATTACATTGGAGGGGGAAAATATACGAAAAAGATTGGTAGATAAAATTGATGCAACGAACATTCGGGTTGATAAAGTGGATGAAAGCCTGGAACGTCATCGTGCCTGTGTGGATGCTCGTATGCAGCTGCAAGTAGAAGAGTGGGGAGAGCTGAGGAAGCAAGGGATGAATTTGGCGGAGGAGGTAAAAGGATTGGAGGCTCGTTTGGACGAACAAGATTAAATTATGAGCCAAGATGAAGTCTTGGATAAAGGCCTGGTAGAGCCGTCTTTTGTAAGTAGAGTGTCCGGGTTGGTTGAGGAGCAGCTACAAACTCGCGACGGAGCCTTGGAGGAGGTTGTGCGGGCCTAGAGGATCCTGCGGGAAGAGGTGAATCGGTCCATTCAACGTTTGGAACAGGAGGCAAAATTGACCCATGAGACCCTCACCACAAAACATCTTTGGCCACAGTGGGCTCCGAAATTGGATACGCAGCCACAAGGGTGTTTGATCCCTGGGCTGGATTCGGACAAGGGAGAAACTGAGAAGCGGGCCACCGTAAAAGTGATCCCCCTGGTAAATTTTGACGGGTCAGGGAGCCTTGAAGCCTTTCTGACGCAATTTGAGTGTATTTCCCGACTAAAAGGGTGGAATAAGCGGGAACGTACAGGGAATTTGGTGGCAACGTTGCGGGGACCAGCCGCAGATGTGTTAAACGTGATCACGGAGGGATGTTGACCAGCTCCCACATTTGCGAGGCGTTGGGTCTTCAGTTTGGGTTCGCGGCAAACTGTGATCTGGTGCGGGCCCAGCTCCAGCACCGCAGATTAAAGCCGGGTGAGACAGTGCAGGAGCTGGCACAGGACATTTACCAATCAGTCAGGATCGCGTATCGGGACCTTACAGTGGAGGCATGGGACAGACTGGCACTAGAGAAATTTTTAGCTGCTCTTCCTGACCCTGAGGTCTGAGCGCTAGTGGAGTTACAGGATCCACCCACCGTTCACCGAGCGGCCGAGTGCGTGGCCAGGCTGGCCTCGTGGAGTCGGCCGGGTCGGGTTCCATAGAGGCCATCGGTGACGGTCCGACAGGCGGAGATCCAGGATCAGGGAGGGGGGCTGGGAGAAATTGGCATTACCCAAATGTTTCAGGAAATTTGCCAGAAACTGTCGAGTTTGACAAAGGGTAATCCGGTAGTTAGTGCGCCAAAGCGGCGGGGTCCAGCCCAGCCAATAGAGCAATTAGATTATGGCCGAAGGGGTCCGGAACTGGAAGAGACATTTCACCGATACTCACGGGGGCCTTTTATGGGGAGTTGTTTCCTGTGCGGGCGAAGAGGACACATGCAACGATATTGCCGGTACCCGGCGATGGAGGGACCCTCCAATAGACTTTTAGACTCGGAGAGGGTGAATCCTCCTGCTGAACCACCAGGTCTATCCGAGATGCCCTTTCATAGGTCGGGTCCGGAGATCACTGTCGGGGGTCGGGGAGACTAGATTTGGCTGAGCATATACGGCCATCCTCGGCTGCTGAGATTGTGGCGAAGTGCCCTCCTTTGGTGAAAAAAGTGAATTGTCGAAAAATTGGCATGGTTTTGTAAATGCTGCTGGGTTTTGGAGTGACAATCGGGACAGTGGGTAATTGGTAACAAAGCGGGCACAAGTGTCTGTCCAAAGGCTGGTGCGTGGATCGGGTGAGAAGTGCTGTGTGAGTTGTTTTAAGTTAAGAAGTGAATTGTATGGTGCACACATTGATTTTTTATTGGACATGGTGTGGTAACGGGGAAGGTCATGGCCGGTGAAGTGTTAGAAATGCAGGTATCACATGTAAGGCCGATGGGGTGGGGGAGTCATGTGGGTTTTGTGGGTGTGGATGATGTGCTTGTCCACAGGGATTGCTGAGGCTCACGGTGAGTGGGAATTGCGACCCCCTTCAAGGAGATTCACCCCTGGTGGCTAATGGTGACAGTGTCTGGAGGCAACTGGGAGAGGGTCTGGTTGGGCGACCAAGGCGGGTAGGACCTTGGCGACCCAGGAAGGCCAGAGGAGCCAGTGAGACCCCTTCCAGAGTGTTGTACGGGATTAGAGCTGATGGCTACCAGGGGGGAGGGAATCAAAGGGAGCGGGGCGGAGAAACGTCTGGTTGGACTAAAGCTTACCTGTGGGCATGGTTGCACCTGAGATGCCCCCATTATCTTGTGGTAACCCACCCCACGGCCATGACGGGGTTCAGCCTGCATCATTAAAATGGGGACCATGACCTAGAAATGTGATGATGACCATGGTGTGAGTGTTGTGAAGATGTGTGAGTCCCACTCGATCCCGCACAACTTGACATGTGCAGCAAGGGCATGATGTCCGCATAATTTTGGGGCAAGCAAATTTGAAAATTGGCTCCCCAGGTAACGCTGGGTCTATTAGCATCCACTGGGGGACGCGGTGAAGTGTAGATATCCCGTGAATAGTGTCGTTAAGGCTTAGAGTAGGAATGTAAAGTATAAGTGTTGTGTTTTTGTGGAACCTTTTGTTTCCCCTCCCCAGATCACTGGAAGAGTGTTGGGCAAGAGCGATGATCCAGAGGATGGAGTGCAACTTCGCTCAGTGCTCTCATGTGATAAAAAAAAAAAATGAATGATTGTTTTGGCGAGGATAAGGCCATAAGGGGGTAGCAGTACATTAAGCAGGATAGGTAAGTTAGCTGCGGCTCGCTGCCCATTGCCCCTCCCACTTTATTTCGTTAGGTTAATTAGGTGTGAGTCAGTAAGTGTTAAGGCTGGTACGGTAGCGCCTGTGATATACCTTGCAGGAGCTGCGGTACCAGAGGAGGGGGCAGTGTTACGTTTGAGGGGGGGTATGCATTTAAAGTGTAATTAGAATGTTTAATTAGGTATGCCATGCTGTTCGAGTTTACCAGGATCTCGATGTAATAAGTAGCAATTCAGTGGTGATAAGTTGTCTCGTAAATGTCCATTTCTTCAAGGGGGAAATGATAATTGTCACGTAATTAGATAGGGACACGGGATAGGGTAAGTGTGTCTGCGTAAACCCCTTTTAGTAGTCCCTGGAGGCTTAACGTGATGTCACAGGACAGTGTTGCGGATGGCTCCGCCCCGTGATCACGATTGGTGGAAGGCGACGGCGCAGGGCCAATAAAACGGCTCGATTGGAAGTGACGAGCACGGGAGGATAAAAAGGTTCTGTTCGGGGTCGAAAAGGAAGAGGAAGAAGATCGGGACAGAAAAACTGTTTTGGTGGAGGTTGTTGTGCTGGGAGCGTGCTTTTTGTTGGGCTGTTTTCGATCCTGGTTTTCATCGTGTCTCGAGGCCTTCCTCTGCCTTGTGCATCACCTCGGTTGGCTCTGGGGTTCTGCTGGCTCGGAGTACGGGGTCGAACAGCGGGCAGACCTGCCTCCCTCTCCTGCTCGCAATTTGTCGCCAGAACTGGTTCCCTGGCGGCTGTGAGCGGACTTGGGCCAAGACCAGGAGGTCGACAGCACCACGGTTTCTCCTGCCCCCCTGACGAGAGCAAGGCCAGCTCATCCAATGCCAATCCAGGGACTGTTGCGTCCACACCACGGGCCAGCCTGACCACCAGGACCAGCTACGTTTTGTGTGTGTGTGTGTGTGTGTGTGTGTGTGTGTGTGTGTGTGTGTGTGTGTGTGTGTGTGTGTGTGTACCTGGCACCTTAGAGGGTTTGAGAGTTGTATATTCATTGGAATTGTCTGAGTTTTCCCCACGCCCGACCCACACCACCATCCCGTCGAATCGCCCCGGGTCCCTCGTCTTGCCGAGTCTTGTTATTTCTGGTTAGAGAAATAAACATTATCAACTCAGTGAAAAGCGACTCATGCCACCTTCCTCGTCTCGTTTGCGGTAGAGCGATTAGAACCGCCATCTTTGGGTTATAAAAATAAACCGCCTCCATCGTTTCGGCTCATTCTACGTTGGCGGGACTGTTCAAGTCCCGTGGACGTCACAATACTATCAATTGCTTCCACATTTGTATTTATTTAGGAAAAAAGATGTTTAAACTTTTGGAATCCTGATCATGTATTTGAATTATTATGGAACATGTATTTGAATTATTTTATGTCATTCTTGGGGAGACAACTGAGTTTTTCCTTTCTTAATTTCTTTTATTGCTTGTAATTTATGAGATTCCTTTTGCCCATTGTTTATACTCTTTATAGCACCCGATACATTTCCCACAGCAGAAGCAGTTGAACCAATTAGGTCTTTATGTTTAAGAATAGTTGAACCTCTACCCATTAGAGTATCAATTATCCCATCTCCTCGAAATTGATGTCTGACACCCCTTTGTTTCTGAGGTTTATAGAATCCTCAACCAAGATACAGACCTTCACCCTTATAGTATGGGGAAAGGAACATCCCATCCCCTGTAATTATTTTATATTTCCCCAACTAGTGTTTCCTCGCAATAACCATCGTATTTATTTATTGGAAAACTTCACGTAGGTGAATTCTGATGGATATAATTTCTCCATTAAAAGAAATCATGTGATTATCTTGGTTGGTTATCCTAAAATTTACTCTGTTTATGGTTTTTCCTGACACAGGTACATAAACCAGATTTTTGGATTCCATATTGAATTTATAACCAATTGGGGTTGAGTATGCGCTGAATGAAAATATTGTGTTTGTTCTTATTCGATCATTAAAAGAACCATCAATCAAATCACAGTGAATTAATACAGAATTTATTCCTGAGGACATTTGAATGACATTATCACTGTAAAACGTCCCATTTGTTTCAATCTTTTTTGAGGAGAAACTCAATAACTCTCTCAATGAATTATCATTTGTGAAATCAACCTTGTAGTTATTTTTAAGTTTAATTGTTGATTTTGAAGTGTTTTTGAATATCTATTAAAATAATTTTTTGGTTCATCACCCTGTTCTTTCATAAGATGAACAATTTCGGAAGATATTTGAGAAATATAATATACTCCGGGTGAAACTGTTATCGTTTTGTATCAACTCCCCGGATTATATGATTACAAGACAATGAAACTTATCATTTTTCTCGGTTATATTAAATAAGGTATTATAAGTTCCCATGGACAATAAAGACACCTCATATTCTTTTGTTTCGTCAAGTTGTAGTGGGAATGGGAATAAAGATGTGTGGTCGCTTGTTGAGAAATTGAAACTAAGGATTGTGCTTCTCATCTTATTTAATTTGAGATAAAATGTCTTTGTATTGGTATTTATTCATTATTTTCATGTTCATCAACTGATCTAAAATGGCTGATGCTTCATTAAAACTATTGTTATTTCCAGCCTTCTCACTACCTAACAACAATAACAGTATTAACTAATTGTGATGGGTCATTTGGAAGAAAACTAACACCTGAACCAAGGATACTTCAAGCCTGAATAATGTGTTTCTCCTCATTCTTCCTACTTTTACCAGAAAGTCTAACTCTATAATTAAGAGAGTGCAGCAGATCAATATATACTCCATCTTCATTATTTTCCATATATTTTTTGGGAGTATATTCTATTGTGAGAACTGTGGACGTATCTATAATTTTTTCTTGGGAAGTTTTTAAAAGTGGTTTTAAAAATTTATCTTGTTTTCTTTCAAATGCTTCTTCACCCGTTAGTTTCTGTCTGCGTTAATTCTTTATGTCTTCCTGTTGTTTTACAACTTTTGAAACCAACTCTTGATGCTCCTTAAATCTTCTTGCTCTTTTTTCGCATCAATTTATTTATTGGAAAATATCATTTAATGAATTGTAAAGATCAACAGGGAAATTTTCCTTTTCTTCATCATAAAAGTAGATGTGTTCAAATAAATCCTTTTCTTTAAATATTTCATCAAATTCTTCACTAACATTAACACGAGTTGTAATTTCTTCTTCACTAATACTTGTATCTCTGAATTTCATACGTTTGCGTTGAGTTTCCTCATCAACATCAAAACCGAATGACAAAATCTTAACCCCGCTCAGATGTTTAATAATTTGTTTCATTCCTTCTGGATTCATTTCTAATATCCCAAGACCACCAGATTTTAGTTTCTTTAACTCTCTTACAATGTGAATATTTTGTTGCACCAAGAGAAACCTCCTCAAATATTTGACCTTCATTCCTCAATCGCATATGTTCCTATTCTGAAATATTGTAATAATCTTTACCTTCTAGTGCTCCAGGTCTTATTGCTCTTGTTGTGGTTGATTCAATGCGTATCATGGGGTGTTTTTTAAAGTAAATTTACAATATTCTCATTTGTACTATACCAGAACCTTGATTTATGAAAGTTTTATCCAGAAGCAGATTTACCCACAAGATTTCGAATAATACTTGTCATTTATATATGTAATTGTTTTTAAAATAAAAAAATATATGCCTTAATATCTCATCTTGTTTCACAATATATTTATATTTTTCAGTCATGTGTTTCATATAATCCCCAAATTCCTTTTTACTGCATAATGTAGAACAACTGTCGCTCCAAAAATTGTTTATATCTATTGAATTTAACTTGAATAAAATAAAAGTATTAGCATTCTTTCTGATGGAACAATGAGGGAGTCGAAAGTATGATTGACGAAGATAACTACAATTACAAGAAGAATGTCTCCCTCTTATGTAGTGGCTATCCATTACCATTTGGTTTCTCTCATTAACACAATCATCAAAGATAACGAGGTTCTTTTTTGACTTATCCAAATCTAGGGGAGAAGGTATATCATCTGTATAATCAAGAAGAATACAAGTTATCGGTTTTGATTTATTTTTCTATCTCTCTGTATCACAAAATAGTTGTATTATATCTTCAATTGTGTAATCATTTAGTTTGTTTTGAAGTTTAAATAAACCGATTATATCTTCTTTTTGAAGACCAGCATTAAAACCTTGTGAGAGTAGTTGATACTCAGGTTGAAAACTCCACTTTTGAAAATTAATAAATTATCATAATCTAAAAAGTTGGGAGTCAGGAGCATCTTTCAAAGTAAGCAGGTTTTACCACATCCGCTTGAACCAACTATGAGACATCTTAATGAATTTGGAAGATTTTTATGGTTGTTAAATTTTATCTTATTTGTCCAAATGGGTAAAAAATCATTCATTTATATATTTGGAAAACAGGTTATTTAATTTATTATTGGCTTTTTTCGAAACTCTATATTTTTTCCTCAGCTCAGGATTAATTTCAAGATAATCCATTATTTTATTTATACAATATCTTGTGTTATTTCCCTGAAAATGACAATCCTGATGAATATATAACAGCAATCCTTTAAACATTTCTCTTATACGTTTAGTTTCTTCCATTGTAAGGAAAGGTGTGTTATCACCCTCATACTTTACATTCATTTCTCTAATCAATCTTGTAAAGTAATTCATTTTTGGTGTAAATCTAAAAGAATTATTTTCCTTTTAATATTTTTTATTATCATTAATTAGAAGATAATCATAGAATATACATTATTTATAGGCTTTTGACTTTCACACGTCTCCGTGTTTAATCTCCGTCTTTCACACGCAGGACAATTCTCAAATGTGTCATATGGAGAATCAGGGAATTCAAGAGGCTCAAAATCTAGCATATTTATAAAGTAAAACGTTACCGAAACTAAAATTCAACTTTGGTATCATCTTCGGTACTTTCACAATCATCCAAAAAACGACTTTCATAACTATCGTTTGAACACAAACTCTCAGTATCATAACTGTCATTTGAACACAAACTCTCAGTATCATAACTGTCATTTGAACACAAACTCTCGGTATCATAACTGTCATCACTCTCATAATCTTCAAAATCTTCAGTTGAATCATGACTCATATTTAATTAGTAGAAAAAACATTACCATCTATATCTATATACTTTTTTTCATTAACAGATTCAACTACTACATTTTTAATATTAAAGGTAATTTTAAGATGATCCTTAACTACTATTGAACGAAATGTCATTTCACCTGATATATTAACATCCTATATTACATCAGGATTTACATCTTTAGGGTTGTTGAAAAAAGTACAAATTTCTCCTTGCATATTACAAATGGTCTTATCTTTTCTTTCTGAAGCTTCATCCATAAGGTTTTTATTTTTTGATACTTTTTCTTGTTTCATTGCTTTTTCTAGTTTTGAATATATTACCAGAAGGAGAGGAGAAACTTTTGTTAGAGATACTTTAATTGATGTTCTTCCAGATATACTTAAAGCCCTTCAACTGAAGGAAATTGAAGAACTCATATTATTCACCATAATTGTTTTTATACAAGAGTTGTTGTGTTTATCTTTGTTTAATTTTACATCCTTGACATATTTCTCAGTATCTTTTACAAATGAAGAGATTTATTGAAACTTGTCTTTTGTGTCTTGATACATTGTATTTATTAAGTGAAAAATGTTGGAGAATAAAATGGTTTGAAGCACAGATTCACTTATAAATTAAACGAAATTTTCATCAAGAACATTTTATTTTAAGCAAAGTTTTATTATATAAATATGGTGAATATAATGTACTGTGATGTTTGTAATCACGAATATAAATATTATAAAAAACACCTTCAAACCAACAAACATACATTCAATCTTTTCAGACAAATATCTCGACTTGAACAATAAATAAAACATTGTGATAGATGTGATAAGGATATTCTTTCAAAAAAATTATAATAAACATCTTCAATCATGAAAACCCAAGAACAATGAAGAAAGAGGAGATAATTCTCCATTGAAAACACTGATGGGGCATTTAAAGGGCATATAAAATAAGATTGTTTCATTTTCAAGACCCTGGACCATCTTCAATCATGGAAGCTGTTGATATGGTAAAACAAAGTATTGAAACTATAATTAAAAACACATGAAGTGAAATGAAAACTTAAGTTTTATATGAGAGTAAAATTGAAAATGGTAAGATAAGACGATGAAACTAGTCCATATATGAGAACAAACCCTCACTTTATCTCATCATTTCAAGATTTTGTAAAATGTGATGTTTCTGATGAACTCCAGAGACAAGAACAAGATGTTGATAACATTGTAGTAGGTAGTGGATTTACTATGACAAAAATAATCTTTTTAGATGTACACATCTTAAAATCAGATCCTCTTCAAGCTTCTTCTTATATTGATTTCCCAAAAGAGATCAAACTTAATAAAGCGGTTGTTAATATTCAAAACAAAGATAATAAAGTGTTTTCTATTCTCTGTTCTTGCTCACTTACATCCTCCACAATGGAAACCTGAAAGGGTTGAACATTATAAGAAATACGAGAATACATTCCATGTTAAAGATTTAAAGTCTCCAATGTCATTGAGAGATATTCCTAAATTTGAGAAAATGAATAAAATCTATCTGTTAATGTATATGGATTAATGGATACAAACAAAGTTCAGATATTAAAAATTTCAAACAACTATAAAAATGATGAAACACACAATGATCTCTCTGCTTTACTTCAAAGGAAAAATCACATTGTGCTTTCATCAAAAATTTATCAAGATTAACCAAATCACAACTACACAAGAGAAAATGTAAAAGGTATCCTTGGATGAGATATCTCAACTCCTTTCATGCAAAAGAACGATTAAATCAACATTCAAAATATTGCAGTAATCATAAATCAACCGTAATCAATTTACCAAAAGCAGGTTCAAACATATCATTCAAAGATTTTAACAAATCTATAAAACATCCATTTGTGATATATGCTGATATTGAAAGTATCCTTGAAAAGATAGATACTGTTTCTCCAAATCCAAATAAATCATACACAAATAAATATCAAAACATCCTCCTTGTGCTTTCTGTTATTATATCAAATCATCTGTCGGTGATGAAAACAACAAGTTAGAACTTTATAGAGGAGAAGATGTCTCAGAGGAGTTTCTAAGATGATTTGAAAAAGACTGTATAAGACTAAGAGAAATAATGGTGAAAACCTATAAACCAATGTCATTAACAAAGGGAGAGAAAAAGGATTTTGAAAGAACATTATGTCATATTTGTGAGGAGAAAATTGAGGGAGAGGTCAAGGTTAGGGATCACTGTCATCTTACTGGTAAATATAGAGGTCCAGCTCATTCCCATTGTAATCTTAATTACGAGCCTCCAAATTTTATTCCTGTCTTTCTTCACAACTCTCACTATGACACACATCTATTTATAAAGGAACTTTCAAAGACATCTGGAGATATTTCTGCCATTCCTAACACAGATCAAAAATACATCTCATTCACAAAAATAATTCATACATCCCCCATAACCCATATCAGATTTCTTGACACATACAAGTTTACGAGCATAACCCACGCTCTGCGCGACATGTTGGAGTGGGTGTGTTTGAGAAAGGAACTGATGCAGAGTATCAGTAATAATTTTATTTTAATGCAGTAAGTGGAATACCATTTCACTGTTTCGGAACCATTTTATTAACTTTTTTTGTACCATGCACCTCATATGGTCTTTGAGATAATGTAAGCCGAATATCATGTTACTCGAGCGCAGAACAAAGTCGAAGATAGCGCGACACGAAACTACAAACTCGGAAATAATATACAAGATGTCAAGTCCATTATCTAATTTAGTATCAAATATTAAAAACTTCCCGAATCTTAAATTACATTTCTCAAATCAAGAAGAAATTGATCTCTTATCACAAAAGGGAATATATCCGTATGACTATATGGATTCATTTGAGAAGTTCAAAGAAACACAACTTCCTTCAAGGGAAAGTTTCTATGGAAAGTTAAATAAAACTCATATTTCCGATAGAGATTATACAGAAACTAAAAAGGTTTGGGAGAAGTTTAATATAAAGATTCTTGGAGAATATCAGGATTTGTATCTTAAAACTGATGTATTGTTATTGGTTGATGTATTTGAAACTTTTAGAACAGTCTGTCATAATAAAAATTATAATGGATTAGACCCCGTTCACTATTACACAGCCCTGTGCTTGTCTTGGAGTTCTATGTTAAAAATGACAAAACAAAATTTGGAATTAATCAGTGATATAGATATGCTTTTCATGATAGAGAAGGCTAAAAGAGAAGGAATATCTTGAGTATGTTCCAAAAGATATGCTAAAGCAAATAACAAATATCTTCCTGATTATAATAAGAATGAGGATAACTATGACCTGATGTATTATGATGCTAACAATTTGTATGGGTGGGCTATGTCTCAATCTTTACCTTCTGGAAAACTTAAATGGGTTAAAGAAAAACATTATGAAAAAGTTTAACTTGACATTGTTATCTCCTCTCAAAATAATTGGATGAAGGTGAAGTTGGACATTATTTTGAGGTTGATTTAAAATATCCAGAAGAACTTCATAACAGACATAAAGACCTACCTTATGCCCATGATAAAGAAAGCCCAAGAAAAGAATGGTTAAGTGATTACCAACAGTCATTTCATATAAAAGGTAAATCTTCCGAAAAACTACTTACAACATTAAATGATAAAGAAAGTTATGTTTTACATCAAAGGAGCTTGAGACAATATTTATCTGCTGGGTTGAGAGTGAGAAAAATTCATCGAATTTTGAAATTTAAACAAAGTCATTGGTTAAAGAAATATATTGATTTTAATACAAAAAAGGAGAACAGAAGCAAAAACAGATTTTGAGAAGGACTTTTATAAACTAATGAATAATGCTGTATTTGGAAAGACTGGAAAATGTTAGGAATCAACAAAACATGACTTTCTACATCTTGGAAACAGGCTTCAAAGTTAATTAATAGACCAAGTTTAGAACGAGCGGAGGCATTTTCAGATAACTTTTGTGCTATTCATTTGAAAAAAGAGAGTATTGAAATGGATAAACCTATTTATATCGGAACATCAATTCTTGAGTGGTCAAAGTCTTTAATGTATGACTATTACTATAATAATTTAAAATTAAAGTATAAGGATGATGTGTCATTGCTATATATGGATACAGATAGTTTTATATCAGAAATTAAGACAAGTGATGTATATGAGGATATGATTGATAATATTGATATATATGATACAAGTAGTTATAAGTCTGATAGAATGTTGTTTTCATCAAATAATAAAAAGGTTATTGGTAAGTTTAAGGATGAGTTGGGTGGAAAGGTCATGAGTGAATTTGTGGGTTTGAGATCAGTCTTATGCTTTTACATATATTGATAATAATAACATTGAAAGGTGTGATAAGAAGCTAAAGGGAATAAAGAAAAATATAATCAAGGAAACAACAAGCAGTCATAGACTGGTACTTACGAAATCGTAAACTTGACGGTTAAGAGCCACAAAAGGTGAATCCTACAGCAGATCAAGTTGACAAGTTAATTTATCTTATACTTTTAATTAATCTATAAACTTGTATGTGAAAATACATGCCGTGGATTCAACACATTTCTCAACTGCAATTGCTAACTCACCCCAGCTAATCTATATGGCAGCAGCAGCCAACCGATACATGATTGACATTTGGCATAGACTATGCAATTTTCAAACAGCACATATTGTGAACTACTCATAATGTATTGGAAATTAAATATATATTATGTTGGAATGAACATTCAGTTTACTAAATGTTATAATATCAATAAAATTTAAAGTTGTCAGTAAAATCTTGTTCAACATGTACTGTCCCAAACATAGATATGATTATCATGCAAATTGACTTTAAAACGAGTGCATAATGCCATGTGTTACAATCCCCCTCATTAGAATAATCTTCAGTTAAGCCTCAGATATGACACCTGACATAAATCTCATAAAACATCCGATTTTTACCAGAATTTCGACAACTGAGTATTAAACATACTTAACCGTTACCAAAAGGGAAGACAGGATTGAAATTGACTTTAAAAAAATCCCCCCGAGCGGGAGTGCCGGTCATCTCTGCGAGAGGTCGAAAGTAAGTAACTCTGTGCCAGACTGGAATAGGGGCAGTTCATAAAGTACGTACGCTCTACTTCAGGGTTTCAAAACCACCCACCCCCCTCTGTATGTAGGCTAGTGACCCCCACCCACCCCCTCTGTACGTAGGCTAGTGACCCCCACCCACCCCCTCTGTATGTAGGCCAGTGACCCCCACCCACCCCCATATGTGTCTCATATCACATCACAATACTTGAAGATTACAACGAACTGTAGATTTATCTCAAATGCATCAGTAATTATTAACTATGGCAATACAGTAATATGGAACAATTATTGACGTCCACGGATTCAACATCACGTCTAAAATGTTCCTGTGAACGGGGATATTTTTCCCCCTCGTGATGACGACAGGCTCACCTTCATCTTCTGAAACGCTTTCATGTAGTCTGACACCACTTTCATAAAGTATGTATGCAGCCGTCGTACCACCCACCCACCCCTGTACGCAGGCCGTACTCAGGCTTTAAACTACCCACCCGTCTCAGGCCATACGCAGGCTTTAAACCACCCACCCGTCTCAGGCCGTACGCGAGCTTTAAACCACCCACCCGTCTCAGGCCGTACGTGGGCTTTAAACCACCCACCCCTGTCTCAGGCCGTACGCGGGCTATAAACCACCCACCCACCCCCTCATACATCGCTAATCGCTTGCAAAGCCAGCAGTTCCTTATGAACCGATGTTTGTAAGTCATGACGAAGCAGTCCCTAGCGGTGTAATTTACCTTTTTCTTTTAATATCACAGCACGTCATTTATGAAAATAAAAGTACAAATTGACATTCAAGACAATGTTAATGTCATAAATGAAATCAAGTGTGCATATAAACTTGTGTTCCATTGTTTTAGTTAAATCTGACAAAAGCTTCGAATATAATATTTGTCTCGGAGAGTTCTGGTTCTTAATTTAACACTTTTTTTGTATGTACTTTATGAACGGCCCATACGGGGAATCAGAGCGAAGTTTGAAGTGCTTTCAAATCGGAACGAGAGCAAATTTCAAAAAACATGGCTCGTGTTGTTCTAGATAATAGTCCATAGTATCTGAATCACTAATAACATTTGATCTCTCTTGATAAATGAGGGAGGAGATACGATTTGAAATCGACGATTTTCGCAACTTTGACCGCCTTGTGACATTGACCTCGACGTTGGACGACCTTGAAAGTTATATCGTTGTGCATGTCTCATCGACCTCTATCCATTCCACTATTGGTTATTTGTCTCCACTCGGTTTGATTGTGGACGGACGGACGGACGTACGGACAGACTTCGAGACTTATTATTAGGTCATCTCTACTGAGATGATAGAGATGACTTAACGAGCGCATAATGCCGTGTGTTACAATCCCCCTCATTAGCATAATCTTCAGTGCATAATACCTCAGTCAGATACGACACCCGACATAAATCTCATAAAACATCCGATTTTTACCAGAATTTCGACAACCGAGTGTTAAGCGTCCTAAGTGATCGCAAAAACCGAAGACAAAATTAAAATCGACGTGAAAACAAACTCGTAACGTCGAGCGAAGCAAAAATCTCCATTTCTCCACGCAATTATTCAATATTATTTTATCAAAGTCACAAAACCGTAATACTCAGCCATCCACCAACAATCTTTACATAATCCGACGACTAAGCGAGTCAGGCATGTGACGATAACCTTTATTGGGATAAAAAATGACTTTTTAACACCATCTGTATTGTAAACACCGTCAGCGCATACACGGAAAAACATTACGTGACTCAACGACGCGTCTGCTCGAGCGCACTGCATCATGGGACGACCCGTGACGCGTCGAGTGAAATATTTTTTATACAATCTTAAAACGTCTCCAAAACATCCGATTTTTACCAGAATTTCGACAACCGAGTTTTAAGCGTCCTCAGCGATCGCAAAAAACTGAAGACAAAATTAAAATCGAAGTTAAAATGAACTTGTAACGTCGAGCGAAGCAAAAATACTCCATTTCTCCACGTGAATTTACGGAATTATCTTTGACCTCACTATGACCTTGACCTTTGACAGATTTTGACCAAAATCTAATCAGCGCTAGCCATCACCCTCCTGAATCACGTGGTGTAATTTGACATTGGTAGCTTCTTCCGTTCTCGAGTTATCGTGCCTACAAACAAACACTCAAACAAACACAAACAAACTAGAGAGGAAGCACTCGGGAGAGTGCAAAACCTCCGCCGCCAATACTGCTGGGTCACTCAAGTGAACCTTATATATATCACACCTTGACGTTTTAGGCAGCAATGGCAACGTATAAAAATGTATGTAAAACGTTGGTGTACGCTGAAATTTTGATGTTTTTTTTTTTTTTTTAAGTTTTTGGCGTATTCATAACGTGTTGATCGTTTGCATAACATATTAGTAATGGGCACTACTAATATGTTATGTTTCGTTGTGTTATACATAACTTTTACCAACGAATGCTTACCTTGTAGTCGGCGTTCAAAACCTATGACAAACGAGAGTTTAACTTACCCTTTGCGTGCTATACGTATCGCCGGCGAACTCGTGGCGTAGCCAGTTAAGAACTTTCCGGACGCCGATTGAAATCAAAACTGCCTGAGAATTTGAAGTGTCAACATCGCAGTCACACCTTGACGATTTTGCCAGCATATGCCATTCTATGAAAAATGTGTTTACAACGCTAGACACACGTCAGATACGCTACAGGTAAGTTGTGTACATGTTTAGAGTATGCTGGAAATCATTGAAGTATGCTGGCATATTACCTAGTCCGTTTGGTACGTCGTGAAATTTCAAGCATGCTGAAAATTTTAAGACGTACTCGACGTAAGGCTCACACGTTTCGCATGCGTTGGCATCTGTTCCAAGCACGTTCCACGATCGTTTAAACACGGCGAACACACATTACTTGTAGGTTACTCATAAGTCGAAGCATGTCAAGGTAATGGCTAAATTACTTGAAACCAAATTTCTAATCGATGAGTAATGTGCTTTGAACAAATGAGTAGCGTCAGCTTAGCCTATGTTTAACGTGCTTGGAAACTATGAGTTACGTGCATTGAAACTATGTATAACTGGCCTTGAAACAATGACTGGCGTGCTATGAACGTAAGAGTAACGTGCGTTTTCCCGATGAGTAGCATGTTTTGAACCTAAGTAAAATGTGCTTCTAACCTTTGAGTAACATGCTATGAACCTATTTGTAACGTATGTAAAACGCACATTGTCGTATGTAGACAAATTAAATTGACGTCTTCCAGACAACCATAGAACTTACTGAAAGTGTTTCTAACTTACTTCTACAGTGTACTGGCGTATTGGCAGCGTTTTGAGGAATTGGTATCTACAAATGGGCTTCACAATAAAAACCCATCATTGTTCCAGACTCCATGGTGAGTAGATGTGAATGCCGGTAGTATCAATAATAGCAGTACTATTACTAGTAGTAGGTGTGCGTGACAGTAATAATAGTAGTAGTAGTAGTAGTAGTAGTAGTAGTGGTAGTAGCATTCGTAGTAGCTGTATGTCTATGTCAGTAGTAGTATGTGAGCGTGATGTGGAGGCTGTGGGGGATGATGGATCCTCGTTGCGTCAACGAATAGGAGAATACTTTGCATCATTGTTCGATGTTCTGAAAGGGCTAATTTTTTTCCTCATTCCGAAGATGAAATATTTCTTTGTTTTACTATTGAAATTATCAAAAAAGACTTTGACAAATGCATAATGTACTAGTAATGAACACAGAACGCTTCGATAACTTATATATTAGTGATACCAACGATTGCTTATCGTGTTTTAGGCGTCCACAGCCTATACCCAACGAAAGTCAAGCGCATGCATAACGTGGGAGCGCATCGTTTACGATTACGTAACGTTTGCTATCCATTGACTGCCACTAAACTATTTTAATAAACGGCTGTCACTCGCCTATTGTTTTTTGACGCTGGTGCAAGACAATTCAAATCGTTTCCATTGAACGAGTTAACTTGCTGTCACTCGCCTATTGTTTTTGGACGCTGGTGCTCGGCAATTGAAATCGTTTCCATTGAAAGAGTTAAATCGCTTCCACTGGACTATTGAAATGATTTCATAATAATGCTTGGTTATGCTTGGACCCACTCTGGCTAGCAGCTCGTCGAACATCGCTGGAGGCATTCGCAGGAAGTTCATGAAGGATGCATGGTCCTCGTTCCGGAGTTCCACCATGAGCTGGTCATATATGCCGTAATGGCGTCGCCTCCCGATCCATGGTCTGACCCAGTTCCTTCTCCTCCGTTCACGTCTTCTTCTCCCGGCTCTATTGGCACGCAACTGGTGCAGTGTCAACTCGATGAGGTCATGTTGATGTTCGAGGACAGGTAGGTATTGTCTCAGCCTTGCCGTATCCTCCACCTCTCGGAATGACATCAACATGTACTCACCACAAAGTCTAAAAAAAGACGGGTTCCTCCTGTGAAGGCCCTTTTTATATACCAATTCCCCAAATTGCTGCGAATATGTCATTCTACGTCAGCTGTTTGTTAGAAACGCATTCAGTAAGTTCTGTGGTCGTCCTGAAGACGTCAAATACGTCTACATACGTATTTGTTCGTAGGACATGCTCTGCAACTAATTCCCAAGCACGTTACTCGTAAATTATAAATAAGTCACGGGTTCCCTAAACATTACTTTGATGTGTTTCGATGTATGAGAAACTTTCTAGAAGCACGTTGCGAGCTGTGAACAACGTTCATATAGCGTGCTTATAAAACGTTACCTGGAGTTTATGAATAAGTTTCGGGTACGCAAATGTTACCTCAGCGTGTTTCCACATATGAGTAACATATAAATAACGTGTGTCAACGATCGCATAACGTGCCTAAACCTTATGGCCAGCGTAGCGGAACGTGTGAGCCAAACGCCGAGTACGTCGTAAAATTTTAAGCATACGAAAAGTTGAGAAAAACCACAGAGTTCAACGACTAAAGCCAGCGTACTATGACTTATGGCAGTGTTTTTCAGCGTGCTCTTAATGTATACAAAACCTACCCATAACGTATTCGACGTGTGCCAGCGTATTAGGCAAATTTTTCATAAATCAGCAAAGGTTGGCTAAATCGTCAAGGTATGACAGCCCCATTATTCATTAAATATGATGTCAACAGTGCTGACAGAGTTATAGTTCTTTTGTCCACCATTTTTTTTGGAGGGGGGGTTGGAAATCACTTAAAAAATGTAAAAATGCCCCCAAAAAATCGAAATTTTGTTGAAAAAAAAATTGCAAAAATTTTTTTTCTCTTAATTTTTTTTTGGGGGGGGGTTGGAAATCACTTAAAACATGTAAAAATGCAAAAAAAATTTCTCTATTTTTTTTTTGGGGGGGAACATTTTGGGGGTGGGTTGGAAATCACTTAAAACATGTAGAAATGCAAAAAAAGATATTTTTTTCTCAAACAATTTTTTTTGGGGGGGGGTTGGAAATCACTTAAAATATGTAGAAATGCAAAAAAAAATTTTTTCTCTAAATTTTTGGGGGGTAACAATTTTTTTGGGGGGGTTGGAAATCACTTAAAACATGTAGAAATGCAAAAAGATATTTTTTCTCAAACAATTTATTTGGGGGGTTGGAAATCACTTAAAATATGTAGAAATGCAAAAAAAAAAATTTTTCTCTAAATTTTTTTTGGGGGCGTAACAATTTTTTTGCGGGGGGTAGGAAATCACTTAAAACATGTAGAAATGCAAAAAAAAATTCTCTATTTTTGGGGGGGGGGTTGGAAATCACTTAAAACATGTAGAAATGAAAAAAAATCTCAAACAATTTTTTTATGGGGGGGGTAACAATTTTTTTGGGGGGAGGTGTTGGAAATCACTTAAAACATCTTCTTCCTCTTTCGGCTTGCTCCCGTTAGGGGTCGCCACAGCGGACCAACCGTCTCCATTTCGCTCTATCCTCCACATCTTCCATTGACACTCCAACCACCCGCATGTCCGCCCTCACCGCATCCATGAACCTCTTCTTTGGCCTTCCTCTTCTCCTCCTGCCTGGCGGCTCCATCTTCAACATCCTTCTCCCGATATACTCCGTTTCCCTCCTGTGCACATGTCCAAACCATCTCAATCTTGCCTCTCTCACTTTGTTTCCAAACCGTCCTACCTGTGCTGTCCCTCTAATACACTCATTTCTTATCCTATCCATCCTCGTCACTCCCAACGAGAATCGCAGCATCTTTAACTCTGCCACCTCCAGCTCTGCTTCCTGTCTTTTTGTTAGTGCCACCGCCTCCAAACCATACAACATAGCTGGTCTCACTACCGTCTTGTATACTTTCCCCTTCACTCTTGCAGCTACCCTTCTGTCACAAATCACTCCTGCAACTCTTCTCCACCCACTCCATCCTGCCTGCACTCTCTTTTTCACTTCTCTCCCACACTCTCCGTTACTTTGGACAGTTGATCCCAAGTATTTAAACCAATCCACCTTCCCCACCTCAACTCCTTGCAACTGCACCATACCACCACCCTCCCTCTCATTTACGCACATGTACTCCGTCTTACTCCTACTGACTAACATTCCCCTTCTCTCCAGTGCGTACCTCCACCTCTCAAGGCTCGATTCAGCCTGCTCCCTACTCTCCCTACAGATCATGATGTCATTTTTTGGGGGGGGTTGGAAATCACTTAAAACATGTAGAAATGCAAAAAAAAAATTCTCTATTTTTGGGGGGGGGGGGTTGGAAATCACTTAAAACATGTAGAAATGAAAAAAACTCAAACAATTTTTTTATGGGGGGTAACAATTTTTTTGGGGGAGGGGTTGGAAATCACTTAAAACATGTAGAAATGCAAAAAAAAAATTCTCTATTTTTTGGGGGGGGGGTAACATTTTTTGGGGGGGAGGGTTGGAAATCACTTAAAACATGTAGAAATGAAAAAAAATTCTCTAACAATTTTTTTTTGGGGGGGAGTTGGGTGGATATACTGGTTCTGGCTCACTTTTCCCCATGTAAATGAATGGGGGATTTTCAGCGATTCCTATTTTTTTTCCCCTAAAAATAAACCCCCTTTTTATCCGTTTTTTTTTTTTTTACAGCCATTTTTCCCTGCTGTGCAGGGGTTTGGCTTTTTGTGAGGCAATGTTTTATGGCCGGATGCCCTTCCTGACGCCAACCCTGGTCGCCTCTTACGACACACAGGGATATGGTACACCTATTCTAACCGGGGCATACACCGGGACCAGTACACTGGCACTCATTTCGCCGACGTCGGAAGGATGACAGGCTGAGTCAACCCCTGGTGTTAATTCAGCAGCCAACGGGGCTTGAACTCAGGACACTGGGATCCCAAGCCGCCACCCTAACCACTAAGTCAACACCAGGCTTAGCCAACACCAAGCTTTGTTGGTATATATATATATATATATATATATATATATATATATATATATATATATATATATATATATATATATATATATATATATATATATATATATATATATATATATAAATATAAATATCTATATATATATATATATATATATATATATATATATATATATATATATATATATATATATATATATATATATATATATATATATATATATATATATATATATATATATATATATATATATATATATATATATATAACCAGGCTATCCCAAGGTATATTTATTTGTCTCCCCTTTTAACCTGGAGGTTGAACCTCATTGAATTGAACACCTGGGGGTTGAACAGCTCACTCATTGAACCTATAAAGATTTGTTCATTTCCAAATTACTTCAATAGTTTAATTTTCTTTGCACAATAATCCCCATCTAAAATATTGAAAAACAAAACATTTTAATCTTTATATTTTTTAAGATACCCCTTTTGTGCCATTACGAAATGATAAACTTCTCTTGATGCTCTCATCTGGCCACCGCCCGAGTTGCAAATCATTGTTGTGTATAAACCACGCCATAAAAAAAAGTTTTGTTTCAAATGTTTTCAGTTCATGCCGTGAAAATGAGGAAGTGTTTTTTTGACACGATCGTGCTGTGAAAAGAAAAACAGGAACTATTCTGTGAGACAAGGTCTCGTGTTTATATTTTATCTCAGAACACGAACTGAAAACATTTGAATCAAAACCATTTTAGGGCATTTTCAGTATGTTTTGAAAATATATCTCCCAGTTATTTTCCAAGCTGTCATTTCCTGTGGCCGCACCCAATGCTTAGGTAATTTCCTCGTCGTTGCCTTATAAGTGATTCGCCAGACAAAGTTTCTGCTAGACGGGATTTTCATTTTTACAACTGAGACATGAGCGATCTTTCTTCCCGAGGTGCATGAAATTAATGCTCTTATTGAAGAGGTCAATCATCTTAGAAGAGAATTGAAAAATATTTTTAAAGACTGACACGACATCTTATCACGGCCCAGAGACATGGACTCACTCTCTTCCGATGAAGACAACAGCTCACTACAAAGTTGGTAAGTTGGTTCCTCTTTGAACGATGAAGCAAATGATTATAAATTAAATCATGATAATTCTGATATATATATATATATATATATATATATATATATATATATATATATATATATATATATATATATATATATATATATATATATATATATATATATATATATATATATAATTTTTTTTTTTTTTTCTTGACAGGTCCTTGGAAGAAGTTGAGTTTTCATATCACGACGAGGTGCATCAAATGAATGGTCTTATTGAAGAGGTCAATGATTTTAGAAGAGAATTAAAAAAATTTATAATGACTGGTGCGGTCTTATCACGGCCTCTGATCTCGAATGAATTAAACCAATGGTGAGACACGTGTGTGTGTGTATATATATATATATATATATATATATATATATATATATATATATATATATATATATATATATATATATATATATATATATATAGATATATATATATATATATATATATATATATATATAATGAATATATGTGTGTCTGTGTGTCTGTGTGTGTGTGTGTGTGTGTGTGTGTGTGTGTGTGTGTGTGTATATATATATATATATATGTGTGTGTGTGTGTGTGTGTGTGTGTGTGTGTGTGTGTGTGTGTGTGTCTGTTTGTCTGTCTCTTTGTATCTCTCTCTGTCTGTCTCTTCATCTATACCCTTGACTTATTATTTTTTTTTTTTTCAGCACTATCACACAACATCAGCTGTTGAAGCAATCTTGTACAACACATGATTTTCTGGAGGTAAATGTTTCTGAATTATTATTAATATCACTCTCTCTTTAGAATGTTGTCTTATGTTGGTTGCATCATTAGTTTGGACGCGGTTTTGCCAGTACACTGGAATTCATTTTATTCGCCTTGAAAGGATGACAGGCTCCTGGTGTGTTAATTCAGTGGTCAACGAGGCTGGTGTGTTAATTCAGTGGTCAACGAGGCTTGAACTTAGAACCAACACCAGGCTTACTCATATTACCATGTAATTATCTTTATAAAAACTAATTATTATCCACTTTTTGTTTCAAAACAGAATATGGTGTCTGAGTTTCGAAATCACAAGACATCTGAAGAAGATTGCTGGGAAAGATTATACATTCTCGCAAATGAATATTTAATATTTTCAATATTAATAAATTATATTTGTTTTGTTTACAATTACTTGATTTTGAATTTCAAGAAGAGGAGCAAGACATGAAGGAGAGGGAGGGGTTGGGGGGGGGTAGGTGCGCTCCCCCAATGACCCATCACCCCCTCATCCCATCCCTCCCCTCCCCATGTGTGTGTGTGGGGAAGGGTGGGGGTGGGATGAGGGAGGTGGTGGGTCAAAGGTGGGGGCGCACAGGGGAAATGAGGGGGGTGGGGCTTGTGTGGGTGGGGCTTGTGTGGGCGGGGCTTGTGTGGGTGGGGCTTGTGTGGGTGGGGCTTGTGTGGGCGGGGCTTGTGTGGGCGGGGCTAAAGTGGGTGGGGCTTGTGGGAGGGCGTTTATGTGGACAGGGTTTATGTGGGCAGGGTTTATGTGGGTGGAGCTTGTGTGGGCAGGGCTTATGTGGGCAGGGTTTATGTGGATGAGGCTTATGTGGATGAGGTTTGTGTGGATAAATGGATGGGTGGATGGGTGGATGGGTGGATGAGTGGAGCTTGTGTGGATGGGTGGATAATTTTTTAATTAAATAAACATGTTGTGTGTGGGGAACTAATTAACTAATCACTAATTATGTGAATATGAGGAATATGGGTGGAGCTTGTGAGGGGTTTGTGTGTGTGTGGAGTTTGTGTGGGGTGGAGTTTTTGTGTGTGTGGGGTTTGTGTGGAGCTTGTGTGGGGTTTGTGTGGGCGGGGCTTGTGTGGTGTTTGTGTGGGTGGAGTCAAAAAGGGGTGGAGTCAAAAAATTTCAATTTATCTTTGTCTTTTGTAATTCCTGTGAATAAAATGAACCTAAAATCTCTTCCCCTTCCAAATCATATATCTTATAAGTCCAAGGAACCGTATCTATTACATCAACAATTTTAAAAAGCTCGTTGGTCCATCTTTTAATATAACCTTTTTCAAAATGAGATTTCCACCTATATTCTTACGATATCACCAACTTTGAACTTAGGTTTTCTGACATTAATCTCTTTTTCATATTTTAATTTTGTAAATGTTTCTGATGGTTTCATATTTGTTGACGTGTGAATCATGTCATTATACTTATCCACAATATCCTGAATAAAAGATGACCATTGTTGTGAACCGAGTTGTGTGAAATTTTTATATAGTTTCTCTTTTAAGGTACGATTAAAACGTTCAACAACAACTGCCTCCCCTTCATTAAAGGTACTGTATAATGTAATACTGTTATTTTTTAGAAAATTCATAAATGTCTTGTTATAAAACTCTCTACCCTCATCAGTCCACAATTTTTTCGGTTTTCTCTTACTTTTATTAAATATCTGTTGAAAGGCTAACATAAGAGTATTACCTGTTTTGTTTTTTAATGGGGAAATCCATGCGTATCTACTCCTCAAATCAATAACGGTTAAAGCATACTTGTACCCCTTATCATTATTAAGTTCAATCAAATCAGCAGACCAGATATAATCAACTTCCTTGGAATAAACTTTCCTTCTCTGAAACTTTGTGAATATTGGTTTATGTAATTCATCAGCTAATTGCTCTTCAGTCTTAATAACATCATTGGAGCCTATAAGTTTTTTGAATTTCCAAGACCAAGTTTCAATTTAGCACTGATCATCTTCTTCACAATGAACCGATCAACTTTTCTCTCAAGGTTGGATTTTGTATCAGAGACAAATTATACAACATTTCTCTATCGGCTTCATGCTTTTCTTCCAACGTTGTGGTATTCCCATAATCAATATCGTGTCTCATGCACACTTCATCAACTCTATTGATAGGCTTACTCCAGAATTTAGGATTGTCTACCTCATCTAATCTTTTATCCAAGTTTGTGCCTGGACCACAGAAAGAATACCCTGGAGGATGTAATTCCCCTGGTTAACCAGTAGTTGTAAATTTACTTCCTGATAAAAACTTTTGTATATCTCCTCCTCGTTTGTGTTTGGAGATAAATTGATTTTTTTTTTGAACCACACACCAAACATATACCTTTTTGTATAACCCTGTTATTTTTACTTTTAATATATGAAATATTTTTAGTATTAGTTTTCTTTTTACATTTGAGACAATAACTCATTTATTTATGTGAAAAATTCCTGCAGAGTGCAAAAACCTTTTTAGTTTCCAACATGCACATTTAAATCTTAATTTTTAAAACATAAAGAATCCTTAGAAATGCCTTCACTCTCTCCTCCATTTATTTAAGAAAAAAAAAATAAAAATGAAAAACTTGAATTAAAATGAATAGCTTGGCGATGTCAATAGTCTTGAAGAAAATATTGCAAATAGACTTGTCAATTCTTTGTTTTCCTCCTCGGCGGGTTGAGTTATTTTCTGTAATACCACCAATCTTTTTTTAATCTCACTGGTTTCCATATTTTGATATTTATTTTGTCTCGCTCTTTCCTCCCTCTCCTCCCTCTCTCTCTTCTCTCTTTCCTCCCTCTCTCTCTTCTCTCTCTTCTCCCTTTCATCCCTCTCTCTCTTCTCTCTTTCCTCCCTCTCTCTCTTCTCCTTTTCCTCCTTCTCTTTCTTCTCCCTCTCCTCCTTCTCTCTCTTCTCCTTTTCCTCCTCTTCCCTCTCTTCTTCAACTCCTTCCTCATCCCTTATTATCCTTGAATTGCTGACACCCCATAGAATATCATACATATATTCATCAGGATTTCTTGTTATTCCTGTATCCAAAATAATTTTTTTTACAACCGGAAACCAATAAAATTTCTTTTGAATTTCTAAAAGACCCTTACCTTTTCTTAACTTTATAATTTTTTCATTATTTAACATTCTAATTAAATCTAAAGTTGTCGGTTTATCAACATCAGCATAATGCCAATCTTTTATTGAAAATACCTCATTCTTATGTTGAAGAAAATATTTATTAAAATACCGAATACCCTTTTCTTGAAGGTATGCTTGAACACAGAAATGATAATTTTCTTGAAGCCTTCTTGCTGTCATTTATGTATTAGAAATATATGTTAGAATAATATTATGGCACGAAACACCTCCCCATATTCCCATAGTTAAATCATTTTGTATTTCCTTACTTATTATATATAATTCTGTTTTTTCGGTTTTCATGAGATAAACAAGGGCAAAACTATGATTATATTTACCCTTATTAAATTCTTTTATTTGTTGTTTACTAATCGTGGCCCCACAAAACTCATTCTCGATACCAAGTGGATAATATTCTTCCTTACGAGACTGATTTAATTGTTCCAGGTCTTCGAGGTTAATTTTAAATGACCAATTATACCCTAAATCATTCATATCATACCCCCATTGTTCTATTCTCATACAAACGATACGCTGTTCTTTATAAAAAATTATTTTAATTCGAACTGTGAATTCTGTATGACCTGGAGATAATATCAACACTTCTGTATCTTTGGAATACACGGCCGTTTTATTTAAGGATATATATTGTGATAAATCGCTTAATCTCACCAAGTCATTCGCGTCAGTCGGGCTTGGATAATTTTTTAATTTATAAGCATTTTTCATGTTAATATTTTTGGTTATATTATATTTATGTCGTTCAGCCTGTGCCTTTGTGTAATAATTTGATAAATCAATATCCAGTTCTTGAGATACACCAAAGATAGAACCATCTTTACCAACATAAGTCATTTATATTAGATTAAAAATAATATCATAAAAATTTTTATTTTTGTTGAGTTGAAATAACACATGTAGACATAATTGACCACAACACTTGGAATTTAATTCTTGGACTTGAAATGTTTGATAAACACCATTCTGTAAGAATTTTATGACTTCAACAGGTGGTGGAAGACCAAAACTATCAAAATAATATTTGTCTTGACATTTAAAAATACAAACCCAATGAGAACCGTTCCCATTATTATCTTCTAAGTTCATAATAATATTCTTTGTATGTTTCGGAACATTTGTTAATTCATCTTTTTTTTTTTTTTTTTGTATACCTTGGTCGAGGCTCGTATGAGAGCTAACACACAACTCACAGCAAGGAGGCATGAGACAAGAGGGGCGGGAGTGGAAGGGACAAATCATTGGGGAACAGACACAGGTGAACTGTGGAAGGGAGAGGGATGGGGATGGGACGGGGAACATGGCGAGGAGAAGATGGACATTACAGGGACTTTCAGGAAGGAAAGCAGGAGAATTGAAGGAAGTGGGCTTGGGTGGATTATCGGGGGTAGAAAAGATCGAGGATTTGGATGGGGGAAGATAAGAGGTGGTGGTGAACAGCTGTTTTGAAAGCCTGGAGGGAAGAATGGGAAAGAATAGAGTGAGGAAGTTTATTCCAAAGGCGGGAAAAAAGAGGAATGAAAGAGTGAAGATGAGCAGTGATTCGTGATTTTGGTAGTTTTACCAGAAGGGGGTTGTTGGCGGACCTTGAGCGCCCTGTGGAAATGTGGTTGGGACAAATCGCAGAGAGAGCAGGGGGGCAAGGCTGGAGAGGAGTCGGTAGAAGACAGAAAGACCACCGACCAACCTGCGGTGATTGAGTGAGAGGCCCAAAGACTCAGCTTCATTGCGGGAGATGCCAATGATCTTAAAAGCCCTGGTTTCGACAGCGTGAAGTCGAGAAAGGTGGGAGGCAGGAGCACCAGCCCAGAGGGGAGAGCAGTACTCCATCAGGCTACGGACAAAAGCTTTGTAAGTGGTCAGGAGCTCAAGAGGGCCGAGGAAGGACTTTGCACGACGGAGGATTCCCAGTCGGCGACTGGCTTTTGAGGCAAGGTTGGAAATGTGACTTTCCCAGGAAAGGTCATGGCAGATAGTGAGACCCAGAAGCTTGAAAGAAAAGACTTCTTCCAGAGGATTGTTGAGAAAGTGGATGGGGGGGTTTTGTAAACGGTCCTTTCGAAGAGACATAGTGAGAGTGTGAGATTTGTGTGGATTGAAAGACATGTTCCACGTGTTGGACCAGTTTGTGATTTTATCCAGATCTGCAGTGAGCGAAGAAGCTGCTGCTTGCCGGTCTGAGGGATGACAGATGGTGCGGCAGAGGGTGGAGTCATCAGCAAAGAGAAATAGAGGATTTTCCAGAGAGTCCGAGAGATCATTGATGAAAACCAGAAAAAGAACAGGGCCCAGAACGCTACCTTGAGGAACTCCAGCCTGCACAGGAAGAGGGGATGAAAGAACTCCATTTAGGGCCACACGTTGACTGCGACAGGAGAGGAAGTCTGCGAGCCATGAGTGGAGATGGCCTTGAATACCATGGGAAGAGAGTTTGGTGAGTAGGGCAGGGTGCCAGACTGTGTCAAAAGCACGTGATATGTCCAGGGATACGGCTCGGATTTCCTGTCTGGCATTGAGGACCTCCATCCATTGATGGGAGAGCAGTAGCAGCATATCTAGGGTAGAGTGACCTGGTCTGAAACCAAATTGATGATTGGAAATCAAGCCATTGGAGAAGAGGAAGGATTTCATGTCTGAAGCGATGATGGATTCCATAACCTTGCTGATGATTGGGAGAAGGCTGATTGGTCTATAGTTACAGGGATCTGTGTTTGCACCTTTTTTATGCAGGGCAGTGATGTTAGCAGATTTCCAAGCAGATGGCAGATGACCTTGGGAAAATGAGAGGGTGAATAGAACAGAGAGAGGGTGAGCAAGAGCAGAAGAGCAGGCTTTGAGGACACGTGGGCTGATGCCGTCTGGACCGGTTGCAGAATCTGACTCGAGGTTTGAAAGCAAGCTCTCCACCTTGTCAGGAGAAAAGGATACAGAGTCCAGGGACAGTTGGGTGCGACTGGGTAAAGTGGGTAGAGATAGTGATGGGTTTAGGACACAAGATTTAGCTGCAAACACCAAGTTTAGACATTCAGCTTTATCATATCTCTCATACAAATAACCACATTATGAATTTTTAATTTCTTACAATATTTGACAAGTTGTAAATTTGATGTTG
Source organism: Eptatretus burgeri (assembly GCF_056783735.1). Lineage (NCBI taxonomy): Eukaryota > Metazoa > Chordata > Myxini > Myxiniformes > Myxinidae > Eptatretus > Eptatretus burgeri. The sequence goes on along the minus strand of NC_140961.1, from coordinate 101,380,426 downwards.
TATTCTTTCCACATTCTTTCAACCACTCATCAATGCTCATTTATTTATTAGAAAGATATAATCCATTACCTCTTTTCGTTAATTTTACACCTGCTTGTGCTATAGAAGAAAGCATATTTCCAACTAACAATCTCGCTTTATCAGGCAGACCTTCAAGTTTTTCAGCAAAATCTACAATTGCACCACTTCCACTAATTTGTTTCTCCAACTCTTTGTTATGTCTTTCCAATTATTTTTGAGCCTGGAGTTGAGCCTTCCTTTCGTTGGCAGTTTTCACCGCTGTTGAAATACCACCCGTCAATGCTCCAACCGCACTTAAACCAGCAAACAAAGGAATTAGAAATGGGAGAAATCCTCCACTCGTCTCTCTTATTTAATATTTTTTCAACATTGGTTTTGTCATTTTAATTTTAAGTGAGCCAGTGTCATTCAAGATTTTAACCTGTTCTCTTGTAAGCAAAACATCAATTCTTACTGCTGCTTTTCTCTGAATTGGATTAACGTTAATCGTACAAGGCTTTTGATTTTGAACACAAGATGATAGTTTATGAAGATTGATTTGATTAACATATACCCCAGTTGGTACTTTGCCACTCATTTATTTAACAAAAAATTATGTGAGACTAATCATCACACCATTATCTGTATTAATCTGCAATTCTGTTTCTTCCAAAAGCAAACAATATGTATCAACTTCTTCACTCTCTCCTCTTTCAATGTATAGGGAAGTATCCACTCGATTAGACTTTATAGTTTCCTTTTGAGCGCTCAGGTCAAACGCATAGATTGTATACAAACTTTTAAATGCTGTCATATCCAAAATAGGTTCTTTATTTCCATTACTTTCACACACCTTTTGGTAAGACTTGTATGCTTCAGCAAAATCATTTTTTTCCCAATTAATTTCCAATCTATCTCGTGGATAAAATGTTCCATCTAGAGAAACACGAAGTTGTTTCACCTTAGCATTATCACTCAATGCATTATTCTTATCAGTCGCAGTATCACCATCTGGCTTTTTAAAAATCATCCACAGATATCGTGGCTTTCCTTCCAGAACACCCAGATTCCACGTGTAAGTAGTTTGGTTGAGTTTAACGTGTTGACATCTTCTTTTGAGGTATGATACACTGAGTGGTTTCTTTGAGTTAAGTCTTCGATTCAACATCTCTTCTGTTTTAAGATTAGGAGTATATTCACTGATATACCAACTCATCTCCTCAATTACAAATTTATTCTGATCACTAAAAGCATTACCAACACCAAAAAGCAATCGATTTTCATTATCATTCCTTTGTAGTTGAAATCTAATTTTAAGACCATACAGAATTTTATCATGATCACAAAATCCAAATATACCTTTAAGAGGAACTGCCACAGTAAAACTATTTTCTGCTTTTGTATCATCATTATACGTTCCTTTCCTTTGAGTACATCCAAGGTCTGTGTTTGTTCCCGTTGACATATCAGGAATAAAACCTTCGACAGACCGCTTTCCCATTCTATCACTGAATGTATAGAGTGTAAATTTCATCATTTCAGATACAGCAGAGATATAATCAACTGCTTCAACTTCTTGTGTTCCAATATACAAACGCACACTATCAAACATTTTCCAGAAGAAATCATTTACAAGTGTTGCGTTTGTGTTATTCCCAGCTTTAGTGAATTTAAATTTACACAACAAGAAACTTTCGGAGAGATTCACATAGGTTTGTTGATTATTTATTTCAAAACTTTTTGTACCATTCGTATTCCAGTCTGTTCCAGTTATTGCATTTACCTTGGAGTAATCTTCTTTTTTAGTGGAGTTTGAGATAATAATAGTATCATCCAAATCATAGATACTATCAATTGCTTCCATACTTGTATTTATTTAGGAAAAAAGATGTTAAAACTTTTGAAACCCTGATCCAAGTATTTGAATTATTTTCTGTCGTTCTTGGGGGGACAACTGAGTTTTGCCTTTCTTAATTTCTTTTATTGCTTGTAATTTATGAGATTCCTTCTGGGAATCTTTTATGCTCTTTACAGAACCTACTACATTTCCCACAGCAGAAGCAGTTGAACCAATTAGATCTTTATGTTTAAGAATAGTTGAACCAATACCCATTAGAGTATCATTTATCCCATCTCCTCTAAATTGATGTCCAACACCCCTTTGTCTCTTAGGTTTATAGTATCCTCTACCAAGATACATATCTTCACCCTTGTAGTATGGGGAAAGGAACATCCCATCCCCTGTAATTATTTTATATTTTCCCAACTCGTGTTTCCTCACAATAACCATCGTTTTTTTTTTTTTTTTTTTTTTTTGTATACCTTGGTCGAGGCTCGTATGAGAGCTAACACACAACTCACAGCAAGGAGGCATGAGACAAGAGGGGCGGGAGTGGAAGGGACAAAACATTGGGGAACAGACACAGGTGAACTGTGGAAGGGAGAGGGATGGGGATGGGACGGGGAACATGGCGAGGGGAAGATGGACATTAAAGGGACTTTCAGGAAGGAAAGCAGGAGAATTGAAGGAAGTGGGCTTGGGTGGATTATCGGGGGTAGAAAAGATCGAGGATTTGGATGGGGGAAGATAAGAGGTGGTGGTGAACAGCTGTTTTGAAAGCCTGAAGGGAAGAATCGGAAAGAATAGAGTGAGGAAGTTTATTCCAAAGGCGGGAAAAAAGAGGAATGAAAGAGTGAAGATGAGCAGTGATTCGTGATTTTGGTAGTTTTACCAGAAGGGGGTTGTTGGCGGACCTTGAGCGCCCTGTGGAAATGTGGTTGGGACAAATCGCAGAGAGAGCAGGGGGGGGCAAGGCTGGAGAGGAGTCGGTAGAAGACAGAAAGACCACCGACCAACCTGCGGTGATTGAGTGAGAGGCCCAAAGACTCAGCTTCATTGCGGGAGATGCCAATGATCTTAAAAGCCCTGGTTTCGACAGCGTGAAGTCGAGAGAGGTGGGAGGCAGGAGCACCAGCCCAGAGGGGAGAGCAGTACTCCATCAGGCTACGGACAAAAGCTTTGTAAGTGGTCAGGAGCTCAAGAGGGCCGAGGAAGGACTTTGCACGACGGAGGATTCCCAGTCGGCGACTGGCTTTTGAGGCAAGGTTGGAAATGTGACTTTCCCAGGAAAGGTCATGGCAGATAGTGAGACCCAGAAGCTTGAAAGAAAAGACTTCTTCCAGAGGATTGTTGAGAAAGTGGATGGGGGGGTTTTGTAAACGGTCCTTTCGAAGAGACATAGTGAGAGTGTGAGATTTGTCTGGATTGAAAGACATGTTCCACGTGTTGGACCAGTTTGTGATTTTATCCAGATCTGCAGTGAGTGAAGAAGCTGCTGCTTGCCGGGCTGAGGGACGACAGATGGTACGGCAGAGGGTTGAGTCATCGGCAAAGAGAAATAGAGGATTTTCCAGAGAGTCCGAGAGATCATTGATGAAAACCAGAAAAAGAACAGGGCCCAGAACGCTACCTTGAGGAACTCCAGCCTGCACAGGAAGAGGGGATGAAAGAACTCCATTTAGGGCCACACGTTGACTGCGACAGGAGAGGAAGTCTGCGAGCCATGAGTGGAGATGGCCTTGAATACCATGGGAAGAGAGTTTGGTGAGTAGGGCAGGGTGCCAGACTGTGTCAAAAGCACGTGATATGTCCAGGGATACGGCTCGGATTTCCTGTCTGGCATTGAGGACCTCCATCCATTGATGGGAGAGCAGTAGCAGCATATCTAGGGTAGAGTGACCTGGTCTGAAACCAAATTGATGATTGGAAATCAAGCCATTGGAGAAGAGGAAGGATTTCATGTCTGAAGCGATGATGGATTCCATAACCTTGCTGATGATTGGGAGAAGGCTGATTGGTCTATAGTTACAGGGATCTGTTTTTGCACCTTTTTATGCAGGGCAGTGATGTTAGCAGATTTCCAAGCAGATGGCAGATGACCTTGGGAAAATGAGAGGGTGAATAGAACAGAGAGAGGGTGAGCAAGAGCAGAAGAGCAGGCTTTGAGGACACGTGGGCTGATGCCGTCTGGACCGGTTGCAGAATCTGACTTGAGGTTTGAAAGCAAGCTCTCCACCTTGTCAGGAGAAAAGGATACAGAGTCCAGGGACAGTTGGGTGCGACTGGGTAAAGTGGGTAGAGATAGTGATGGGTTTGGGACACAAGATTTAGCTGCAAACACCGAGTTTAGACATTCAGCTTTATCACGTGTGGAATCAGCAGTGCGGCCATTTGAGGTAAGGGAGGGGATGGAGGGGGAACATACACCAGAAACAGATTTGATTAAATGCCACCAGGATTTTGAGGAGGGAGAGAGGTTTGAGAGTTCAGACTTGAGATGAGAAAGATGTTGTTTTCTGGCTCTCCTGAGGGTAGCTACACACTTGTTCCGAGCTTTGTGGAAAGAACTGAGATTGCCCTCAGTTGGGTTTGCTTTCCATGAGGCAAAGGCAAGTTGTTTCAGGACAACTGCCTCGCCACAAGCTTCAGTAAACCAAGGGCGGGAGGAAGGGTAAGACAACTGAACACGAGAGGGGATAAATCTGTGCATGAGGGAGAGCAAGTTTCTTTGAAAGAATTCCCAGGATGAGTTGATGTTTGAGAAAGTAGTGATAGGAGACCAGTCTGTAAGTTTGATGGCTGCTCGGAGACCCTGCCAGTCGGCTTGAGTGAAATGCCAGACTCGACGGCGGTGAGGTGGTTCTCTGATAACAGCCAGAGAGATGTCCACTTTAATAAGGACGTGGTCAGAAGAACCAATTGGAGCGAAGGAAGAGCAGCAGATATTGTCAGGGAAATTTATTGGAAAACTTCACGTAGGTGAATTCTGATGGATATAACTTCTCCATTAAAATAAATCACACGATTATCTTGGTCGGTTATCCTAAAATTTACTCTGTGTATGGTTTTTCCTGACACAGGGAGATAAACCAAATTTTTAGGTTCCATATTGAATTTATAACCAATTGGGGTTGAGTATGCGCTGAATCCATCCATCCATTGGGACCATACTCTGTACAGAGCGTTGGTGCTGCCGAAGCAGTCTCCTTGGCTATTGGGCACAATCCTGGACAGGTCGCCACTCTGACGCAGGATACTTGAATGACTCGGTCATCCCAGCAAGCTGGTACTCATTTTGCCGACCTCGGAAGGATGGCAGGCTGAGTCAACCCCCTGGTGAATTAATTCAGTGGGCAACGAGGCTTGAACTCAGGACCCTCGGATCCCAAGCCGCCACCCTTACCACTGAGCCAACACCAGGCTACATGCGCTGAATGAAAATATTGTATTTGTTTTTTTTTTTCCATCATTATAAGCACCATCAATCAAATCACAGTGAATTAACACCGAATTTATTCCTGAGGATATTTGAATGACATTATCACTGTAAAACGTCCCATTAGTTTCAATCTTTTTTGAGGAGAAACCCAATAACTCTCGAAATGAATTATCAATTGTGAAATCAACCTTGTAGTTATTTTTAACTTTAATCGTTGATTTTGAAGTATGTTTTTGAATGTCTATAACAATATTTTTTGGTTCATCACCCTGTTCTTTCATAAGACGAGCAATTTCGGAAGATATTTGAGAAATCTCATATGCTCTGGGTGAGACTGTTATCGTTTTGTATCCACTTCTGGGATTATTAATAAACGTCATTTTTATCAGTTATATTAAATAAGGTATTATAAGTTTCCATGGACAATAAAGATGCCTCATATTCTTTTGTTGGGTCAAGTTGTAGTGGGTATGGGAATGAAGATGTGTGGTCGCTTGTTGTGAAATTAAAACTCAGGATTGTGCTTCTCATCTTATTTAATATGAGATAAAATGTCTTTATATTGAGATTTATTAATTATTTTCATGTTCATCAACTGGTCGAAAATGGATGATGCTTCATTAAAACAATTGTTATTTCCAGCCTTCTTACTGCCTAATAACAATAACAGTCTATTAACTAATTGTGATGGGTCATTTAGAAGAAAACTAACACCTGAACCAAGGATACTTAAAGCCTGAATAATGTGTTTCTCCTTCTCATTCTTCCTACTTTTACCAGAAAGAATAACCTTATAATTTAGAGTGTTCAGCAGATCAATATATACCCTATCATCATTATTTTCCATATCCAATGGTTTATCAACATACTTTGATTCATCCCTCACAGTTGAACCTTGTCTTCCATCTTTTGTGAGAAGAAACATTAATCTCGGAGTTAGTTTAACAGGGGGTTGAGCAGAACCCAAGAACCTTAATTCATCATTAAATATCAATACCTTTTCTTGAAGAAGATGAAATATTGCTGGTTGTTCTGTTGGAATGAGTCCTGCTTTGGTTTTTGAATCTGCTGAATATTCATTGTTTTGAACAGCATTCACAATATAATCAGGGGGTTGATTAATCTCTTCCAGTTGTTGAAATAAACCTTCATCATCATATACCTTTAATTCTCCGAAATGCTCTAATTCTTCCTCCGTCATTTGATCAAAATCTTTTAACATTTTAAGTTTTTTAGGAGTATATTCTACTGTGGGAAATGTGGAAACATCTTTCATTTTTTCTTGGGAAGTTTTTAAAAGTGGTTTAAAAAATTTCTCTTGTTTTCGTTCAAATGCTTCTTCGCCCGTTAGTTTCTGTCTGCGTTTCTTCTTTATGTCTTCCTGTTGTTTTACAACTTTTGAAACCAACTCTTGATGTTCCTTAAATCTTCTTGCTCTTTCTTTTGCATCCATTTATTTATTGTAAAATATAATTTAATGAATTGTAAAGATCAACAGGGAAATTTTCCTTTTCTTCATCATTCAAGTAGATGTGTTCAAATAAATCCTTTTCTTTAAATATTTCATCAAATTCTTTATTAACATTAATGCGAGTTGTAATTTCTTCTTCACTAATCCTTGCATCTCTGCTTTTCATACGTTTGCGTTGAGTTTCTTCATCAACATCAAAACCGAATGATAAAATCTTCACTCCGCTCAGATATTTAATAATTTGTCTCGTTCCTTCTGGATTAGTTTCTAATATCCCAACACCACCAGATTTTAGTTTCCTTAACTCACTCTTACAATGTGAATATTTTGTTGTACCAAGAGAAACCTCCTCAAACATTTGACCTTCATTCCTCAATCGCATATGTTCCTCCACTGAAATATAGTGATAATCTTCACCTTTTACTTCTCCAGGTCTTATTGCTCTCGTTGTTGTTGATACAATGCGTATCACGGGGTGTTTTTTCAGTAAATTTACAATATTCTCATTTGTACTACACAAGAACCTTGATTTATGAAAGTTTTTTCCAGAAGCAGATTTAACCACAACATTTACAATAATAGTTGTCATTTATATATGTAATTGTTTATAAAACAAAAAATATATCCCTTAATATCTCATCTTGTTTCACAACAATATATTTATATTTTTCAGTCGTGTGCTTCATGTAATCCTCAAATTTCTTTTTACTACATAATGTAGAACAATTATCTCTCCAAAATTATTGATATCTATTGAATTTAACTTGAATAAAATAAAAGTATTAGCATTGTTTCTGATGGAACGACGAGGAAGTTGAAAGTACGATTGACTAAGATAAATACAATTACAAGAAGAATGTCTCCCTCTTGTGTAGTAGCTGTCCATTACCGTTTGGTTTCTCTCATTAACACAATCATCAAAGATAACGAGGTTCTTTTTTGATTTATCCAAATCTTGGGGAGATGGTATATCATCTGTATTATCACTAACAATACAAGTTATAGGATTTGATTTCTTTTTACATCTCTGTGTATCACAAAATAGTTGAATTATATCTTCAATGTTATAATCATTTAGGTTTTTTTGACGTTTAAATAAACCGATTATATCTTCTTTTTGAAGACCAGCATTAAAACCTTGTGAGAGTAGTTGATACTCTGGTTGAAAACTCGACTTTGTGAAAATTATTAAATTATCATAATCTAAAAAGTTGGGAGTGAGGAGCATTTTTAAAAGTAAGCAGGTTAGTAGGGTAAGAATACTGATTCTGGCTCACTTTTCCCCATGTAAATGAATGGGGGATTTTCAGCGATTCCCTTTTTTTTTCCCTAAAAATAAACCCCCTTTTTATCCCAAGGTATATTTATTTGTCTCCCCTTTTAACCTGGAGGTTGAACCTCATTGAATTGAACACCTGGGGGTTGAACAGCTCACTCATTGATCCTATAAAGATTTGTTCATTCTCAAATTCCTTCAATAGTTTAATTTTCTTTGCACAATAATCCCCATCTAAAATATTGACAAACAAAACATTTGAATCTTTATATTTTTTAAGATACCCCTTTTGTGCCATTATGAAATGATAAACTTCTCTTAATGCTCTTGTTTGACCACCTCCTGAGCCACAGGTTATTTTTTGTTAAGCCCCGCCCACTTTTCTTTAAGCCCCGCCCACTTTTGCTAAGCTCCACCCACTTTTCGTGAGGTATTTTTTCTAAGCCACGCCCACTTTTCTAAGCCCCGCCCACTTTTGCTAAGCTCCGCCCACTTTTCATGAGGTTTTTTTTCTAAGCCACGCCCACTTTTCCTAATCCCCGCCCACTTTTGCTAAGCTCCGCCCACTTTTTGTGAGGTATTTTTTCTAAGCCACGCCCACTTTTTCTAAGCCCCACCCACTTTTGTTAAGCTCCGCCCACTTTTCATGAGGTATTTTTTCTAAGCCACGCCCACTTTTCCTAAGCCCCGCCCACTTTTGCTAAGCTCCGCCCACTTTTCATAAGGTATTTTTCTAAGCCACGCCCACTTTTCCTAAACCCCGCCCACTTTTGCTAAGCTCCGCCCACTTTTTATGAGGTATTTTTTCTAAGCCACGCCCACTTTTCCTAAGCCCCGCCTACTTTTGCTAAGCCCCGCCCACTCTTACATCATTTCCAGTTCATCTCTGACTCACAAAGAAATCACTAGAAAATTACAGGATGTTATGGTTTTGAAAAATTTCCTAATGAAGGCTTGCCTAGGCTTGCCCAGGGAATTTCCAAAGGAAACCACACCCACCAGTCTTTCTCTATAAAAGCTTCAAGCCCAGGCTCCATTTTAAACATTTGTTTTTGCTGGCAATGGTGTGCTGTGTGCTTGCCTGGAACTCTCTGTCTTGTATGGAACTAAACCTTCAAGTTGATGAACTGGATTCAAACCTCTTATCTGTTGAGGTAAGATTTTTATTTTCCTATTTTCAAACTTTGATTGAAGCATACTCATTTAATAATTAAATAACTTAATTAATACATATTATTATTTTCTCTCACAGGAAATTGTATCTGAAATACAAAATGAAAATACTGCTTTTGCTACAACTTGGAGCGAAATTGTTGACTTGGTTGAAGACCTTGTGAGCGACCAAGACCTACAGAACGAGCAAGACCTTGAATGGGATGACTTTGGTGTTCCTTGGAACTCTCTGTCTTGTATGGAACTAAACCTTCAAGTTGATGAACTGGATTCAAACCTCTTATCTGTTGAGGTAAGATTTTTATTTTCCTATTTTCAAACTTTGATTGAAGCATACTCATTTAATAATTATATAACTTAATTAATACATTATTATTTTCTCTCACAGGAAATTGTATCTGAAATACAAAATGAAAATACTGCTTTTGCTACAACTTGGAGCGAAATTGTTGACTTGGTTGAAGACCTTGTGAGCGACCAAGACCTACAGAACGAGCAAGACCTTGAGTGGGATGACTTTGGTGTTCCTTGGAACTCTCTGTCTTGTATGGAACTAAACCTTCAAGTTGATGAACTGGATTCAAACCTCTTATCTGTTGAGGTAAGATTTTTATTTTCCTATTTTCAAACTTTGATTGAAGCATACTCATTTAATAATTAAATAACTTAATTAATACATTATTATTTTCTCTCACAGGAAATTGTATCTGAAATACAAAATGAAAATACTGCTTTTGCTACAACTTGGGGCGAAATTGTTGGTTTGGTTGAAGACCTTATGAGCGACCAAGACCTACAGAACGAGTTCGTCCTTGATGACCCAACCAAAGAGTTATACCTTGGAGACCAGCAAAATCCTGAAAAAGAGTTTTACAGCAATAGTACTCATTGTGAGTTATCAAGACAATACCCACTGAACAAGTTATACGTTGATGAGCTAGAATACAAGTTTTACCTTGGAGACTCACAAATTTTGAAAAAATCAGTAAATGAGTTCTGCCTTGATGGTTTAAATAACTACCTTGGAGACTCAGGAAAAGGGTTCTGCCAAGATGGTTTTAAATATGGGAACTACCTTGGAGACTCACAAATTTTGAAAAAAATCAGTAAATGAGTTCTGCCTTGATGGTTTAAATAACTACCTTGGAGACTTGGAAAGTTGGGTTTATTTTGAAGACTTGAAATGCTACCACTCTTTGGGATTTAAACCTATCAAGAAAGTTCTTACTCCCTCTTTCTATGTCATCAAACCTGAAAGCCTTAAAAGACAGAATTGGAAGAAGAGAAAAAAAAAACGTAAATATATATATATATATATATATATATATATATATATATATATATATATATATATATATATATATATATATATATATATATATATATATATATATATATATATATATATATATATATATATATATATATATATATATATATATATATATATATATGCGGAAATCTCATTTTGAAAAAGACATTGTGTTGGGTGAGGATTGAGTTGGGGTTGAGATTTTGAATGTGAGGGTTGGGGTTGAGATTTTGAATGTGAGGGTTGGGACACACACACACACATACACATCAACAAACAAAAGTTAAGCCTTGACTATTCAGTTGAGGATTCTGTGTTTGGGGTTCACAGATTTAAGAACGTCCACCCCTTGACACACATTATATACTGTTATACACCTCGGACTTGGCCCTCGAGTGTCCACAACGGTGTATAGTAGGAGGGAGTGAAGCGCCAACCTATTGCTCCCATTGCACACACACACACACAAACAAAAGTTAAACCTTGACTATTCAGTTGAGGATTCTGTGTTTGGGGTTCACAGATCTAAGAACGTCCACCTCTTGACACACATTATATACTGTTATACACCTCGGACTTGGCCCTCTAGTGTCCACAAAGGTGTATTATCTGCTTAGTTTTGTCTTTTGTAATTCCTGTGAATAAAATGAACCTAAAATCTCTTCCCCTTCCAAATCATATATTTTATAAGTCCAAGGAACCGTATCTATTACATCAACAATTTTAAAAAGTTCTTTCGTCCATCGTTTAGTAAAACCCTTTTCAAAATGAGATTTCCACCTATATATTCTTACGATATCACCAACTTTGAACTTAGGTTTTCTGACATTAATCTCTTTTTCATATTTTAATTTTGTAAATGTTTCTGATGGTTTCATATTTGTTGACGTGTGAATCGTGTCATTATACTTATTCACAATATCCTGAATAAAAGATGACCATTGTTGTGAACCGAGTTGTGTGAATTTTTTATATAGACTCTCTTTTAAGGTACGATTAAAACGTTCAACAACAACTGCCTTCCCTTCATTAAAGGTACTGTATAATGTAATACTGTTATTTTTTAGAAAATTCATAAATGTCTTGTTATAAAACTCTCTACCCTCATCAGTCCACAATTTTTTAGGTTTTCTCTTACTTTTATTAAATATCTGTTGAAAAGCTAACATAAGAGTATTACCCGTTTTGTTTTTTAAAGGGACAACCCACGCATATCTACTCCTCAAATCAATAACGGTTAAAGCATACTTGTACCCCTTATCATTATTGAGTTCAATCAAATCAGCAGACCAGATATAATCAACTTCCTTGGAATAAACTTTCCTTCTCTGAAACTTTGTGAATATTGGTTTATGTAATTCATCAGCTAATTGCTCTTCAGTCTTAATGGCATCATTAGAGCCTATAAGTTTTTTGAATTTCCAAGTCCAAGTTTCAATTTAGCACTAATCATCTTCTTCACGATGAACCTATCAACTTTTTCTCTCAAGGTTGGATTTTGTATCAGAGACAAATTATACAACATTTCTCTATCGGCTTCATGCTTTTCTTCCAACGTTGTGGTATTCCCATAATCAATATCGTGTCTCATGCACACTTCATCAACTCTATTGATTGGTTTACTCCAGGATTTAGGATTGTCTGCCTCATCTAATCTTTTATCCAAGTTTGTGCCTGGACCACAGAAAGAATACCCTGGTAGATGTAATTCCCCTGGTATTCCAGTAGTTGTAAATTTACTTCCTGAGAAAAACCTTTGTATATCTCCTCCGAGTTTGTGTTTGGAGATAAATTGATTTTTTTTTGAACCACACACCGAACATATACCTTTTTGTATAACCCTGTTATTTTTACTTTTAATATATGAAATATTTTTAGTATTAGTTTTCTTTTTACATTTGAGACAATAACTCATTTATTTATGAGAAAAATTCCTGCAGAGTGCAAAAACCTTTTTAGTTTCCAACATGCACATTTGAATCTTAATTTTTAAAACATAAAGAATCCTTAGAAATGCCTTCACTCTCTCCTCCATTTATTTCAGAAAAAACTTGAAGTAAAATGAATAGCTTTTCGATGCCAATAGTTTTGTCGAAAGTATTGTAAATAGACTTGTTAATTCTTTGTATTCCTCCTCGGTGGGTTGAGTTATTTTCTGTAATACCTCTATTCTTTTTTGAATCTCACTGGTTTCCATACTATAATATTTATTTATTCTCTCTCTTTCCTCCCTCTCTCTCTTCTCCTTTTCCTCCTTCTCTCTCTCCTCCTTCTCCTTTTCCTCCTCTTCCCTCTCTTCTTCAACTCCTTCCTCATCCCTTACTATCCTTGAATCGTTTACACCCCATAGAATATTATACATATATTCATCAGGATTTCTTGTTATTCCTGTATCCAAAATAATTTTTTTTACAACAGGAAACCAATAAAATTTCTTTTGAATTTCTAAAAGAGCCTTACCTTTTCTTAACTTTATAATTTTTTCATTATTTAACATTCTAATTAAATCTAAAGTTGTCGGTTTATCAACATCAGCATAATGCCAATCTTTTATTGAAAATACCTCATTCTTGTGTTGTAGAACATATTTATTAAAATACCGAATACCCTTTTCTTGAAGGTATGCTTGGACACAGAAATGATAATTTTCTTGATGCCTTCTTGCTGTCATTTATGTATTAGAAATATATGTTAGAATAATATTATGGCACGAAACACCTCCCCATCTTCCCATAGTTAAATCATTTTGTATTTCCTTTCTTATTATATATAATCCTGTTTTTTCTGTTTTCATGAGATAAACAAGGGCAAAACCATTATTATATTTACCCTTATTAAATTCTTTTATTTGTTGTTTACTAATCGTGGCTCCACAAAACTCATTCTCGATACCAAGTGGATAATATTCTTCCTTACGAGACTGATTTAATTGTTAAAGGTCTTCGAGGTTAATTTTAAATGACCAATTATACCCTAAATCATTCATATCATACCCCCATTGTTCTATTCTCATACAAACGATACGCCCTTCTTGATAAAAATTTATTTTAATTCGAACTGTGAATTCTGTATGACCTGGAGATAATATCAACACTTCTGTATCTTTGGAATACACAGCCGTTTTATTTAAGTATATATATTGTGATAAATCGCTTAATCTCACCAAGTCATTCGCGTCAGTCGGGCTTGGATAATTTTTTAATTTATAAGCATTTTTCATGTTAATATTTTTGTTTATATTATATTTATGTCGTTCAGCCTGTGCCTTTGTATAATAATTTGATAAATCAATATCCAGTTCTTGAGATACACCAAAGATAGAACCATCTTTACCAACATAAGTCATTTATATTAGATTAAAAATAATATCATAAAAATTTTTATTTTTGTTGAGTTGAAATAACACATATAGACATAATTGACCACAACACTTGGAATTTAATTCTTGGACTTGAAATGTTTGATAAACACCATTCTGTAAGAATTTTATAACTTCAACAGGTGGTGGAAGACCAAAACTATCAAAATAATATTTGTCTTGACTATTAAAAATACAAACCCAATGAGAACCGTTCCCATTATTATCTTCTAAGTTCATAATAATATTCTTTGTATGTTTCGGCACATTTGTTAATTCATCTCTCATACAAATAACCACATTATGAATTTTTAATTTCTTACAATATTTGGCAAGTTGTAAATTTGATGTTGTATTCTTTCCAAATTCTTTCAACCACTCATCAATGCTCATTTATTTATTAGAAAGATATAATCCATTACCTCTTTTCGTTAATTTTACACCTGCTTGTGCTATAGAAGAAAGCATATCTCCAACTCACAATCTCGCTTTATCAGGCAGACCTTCAAGTTTTTCAGCAAAATCTACAATTACACCACTTCCACTAATTTGTTTCTCCAACTCTTTGTTATGTCTTTCCAATTCTTTTTGAGCCTGGAGTTGAGCCTTCCTTTCGTTGGCAGTTTTCACCGCTGTTGAAATACCACCCGTCAATGCTCCAACCGCACTTACACCAGCAAATAAAGGAATTAGAAATGGGAGAAATCCTCCACTCGTCTCTCTTATTGAATATTTTTTCAACATTGGTTTTGTCATTTTAATTTTAAGTGAGCCAGTGTCATTCAAGATTTTAACCTGTTCTCTTGTGAGCAATACATCAATTCTTACTGCTCCTTTTCTCTGAATTGTATTAACGTTAATCGTACAAGGCTTTAGATTTTGAACACAAGATGATAGTTTATGAAGATTGATTTGATTAACATATACCCCAGTTGGTACTTTGCCACTCATTTATTTAACAAAAAATTATGTGAGACTAATCATCACACCATTATCTGTATTAATCTGCAATTCTGTTTCTTCCAAAAGCAAACAATATGTATCAACTTCTTCACTCTCTCCTCTTTCAATGTATAGGGAAGTATCCACTCGATTAGACTTTATAGTTTCCTTTTGAGCGCTCAGGTCAAACGCATAGATTGTATACAAACTTTTAAATGCTGTCATATCCAAAATAGGTTCTTTATTTCCATTACTTTCACACACCTTTTGGTAAGACTTGTATGCTTCAGCAAAATCATTTTTTTCCCAATTAATTTCCAATCTATCTCGTGGATAAAATGTTCCATCTAGAGAAACGCGAAGTTGTTTCACCTTAGCATTATCACTCAATGCATTATTCTTATCAGTCGCAGTATCACCATCTGGCTTTTTAAAAATCATCCACAGATATCGTGGCTTTCCTTCCAGAACACCCAAATTCCACGTGTAAGTAGTTTGGTTGAGTTTAACGTGTTGACATCTTCTTTTGAGGTATGATACACTGAGTGGTTTCTTTGAGTTAAGTCTTCGATTCAACATCTCTTCTGTTTTAAGATTAGGAGTATATTCACTGATATACCAACTCATCTCCTCAATTACAAATTTATTCTGTTCACCAAAAGCACTACCAACACCAAAAAGCAATCTATTTTCATTATCATTCCTTTGTAGTTGAAATCTAATTTTAAGACCATACAGAACTTTATCATAATCACAAAATCCAAATATACCTTTAAGAGGAACTGCCACAGTAAAACTATTTTCTGCTTTTGTATCATCATTATACATTCCTTTCCTTTGAATATATCCAGGGTCTGTGTTTGTTCCCGTTGACATATCAGGAATAAAACCTTCAACAGACCCCTTTCCCATTCTATCACTGAATGTATAGAGTGTAAATTTCATCATTTCAGATACAGCAGAGACATAATCAACCGCTTCAACTTCTTGTGTTCCAATATACAATCGCACACTATCAAACATTTTCCAGAAGAAATCATTTACAAGTGTAGCGTTTGTGTTATTCCCAGCCTTAGTGAATTTAAATTTACACAACAAGAAACTTTCGGAGAGATTCAAATAGGTTTGTTGATTATTTATTTCAAAACTTTTTGTACCATTTGTATTCCAGTCTGTTCCAGTTATTGCATTTACCTTGAAGTAATCTTCTTTTTTAGTGGAGTTTGAGATAATAATAGTATCATCCAAATCATAGATACTATCAATTGCTTCCATACTTGTATTTATTTAGGAAAAAAGATGTTAAAACTTTTGAAACCCTGATCCAAGTATTTGAATTATTTTCTGTCGTTCTTGGGGGGACAACTGAGTTTTACCTTTCTTAATTTCTTTTATTGCTTGTAATTTATGAGATTCCTTCTGAGCATCTTTTATATTCTTTACAGCACCTGCTACATTTCCCACAGCAGAAGCAGTTGAACCAATTAGGTCTTTATGTTTAAGAATAGTTGAACCAATACCCATGAGAGTATCAATTATCCCATCTCCTCTAAATTGATGTCCGACACCCCTTTGTCTCTTAGGTTTATAGTATCCTCTACCAAGATACATACCTTCACCCTTGTAGTACGGGGAAAGGAACATCCCATCCCCTGTAATTATTTTATATTTTCCCAACTCGTGTTTCCTCACAATAACCATCGTATTTATTTATTGGAAAACTTCACGTAGGTGAATTCTGATGGATATAACTTCTCCATTAAAAGAAATCACACGATTATCTTGGTCGGTTATCCTAAAATTTACTCTGTGTATGGTTTTTCCTGACACAGGTAGATAAACCAAATTTTTAGGTTCCATATTGAATTTATAACCAATTGGGGTTGAGTATGCGCTGAATGAAAATATTGTATTTGTTTTTTTTCCATCATTATAAGCACCATCAATCAAATCACAGTGAATTAACACCGAATTTATTCCTGAGGATATTTGAATGACATTATCACTGTAAAACGTCCCATTAGTTTCAATCTTTTTTGAGGAGAAACCTAATAACTCTCTAAATGAATTATCAATTGTGAAATCAACCTTGTAGTTATTTTTAACTTTAATCGTTGATTTTGAAGTATGTTTTTGAATATCTACAACAATATTTTTTTGGTTCATCACCCTGTTCTTTCATAAGACGAACAATTTCGGAAGATATTTGAGAAATCTCATATGCTCTGGGTGAGACTGTTATCATTTTGTATCCACTTCCCGGATTATAACTAAACTTGTCATTTTTCTCAGCTATATTAAATAAGATATTTTCAGTTTCCATGGACAATAAAGATGCCTCATATTCTTTTGTTGAGTCAAGTTGTCGTGGGTATGGGAATGAAGATGTGTGGTCACTTGTGAAATTGAAACTAAGGATTGTGCTTCTCATCTTATTTAATATGAGATAAAATGTCTTTATATTGAGATTTATTAATTATTTTCATGTTCATCAACTGGTCTAAAATGGCTGATGCTTCATTAAAACAATTGTTATTTCCAGCCTTCTTACTGCCTAACAACAATAACAGTCTATTAACTAATTGCGATGGGTCATTTGGAAGAAAACTAATACCTGAACCAAGGATACTTAAAGCCTGAATAATGTGTTTCTCCTTCTCATTCTTCCTACTTTTACCAGAAAGAATAACCTTATAATTTAGAGTGTTCAGCAAATCAATATATACTCTATCATCATTATTTTCCAAATCCAATGGTTTATCAATATACTTTGATTCATCCCTCACAGTTGAACCTTGTCTTCCATCTTTTGTGAGAAGAAACATTAATCTCGGAGTTAGTTTAACAGGGGGTTGAGCAGAACTTAAGAACCTTAATTCATCATTAAATATCAATACCTTTTCTTGAACAAGATGAAATATTGCTGGTTGTTCTGTTGGAATGAGTCCTGCTTTGGTTTTTGAATCCGCTGAATATTCATTGTTTTGAACAGCATTCACAATATAATCAGGGGGTTGATTAATCTCTTCCAGTTGTTGAAATAAACCTTCATCATCATATTCTAATTCTCCTAAATGCTCTAATTCTTCCTCCGTCATTTGACTGAAATCTTTTAACATTTGAAGCTTTCTGGGAGTATATTCTACTGTGGGAACTGTGGAAACATCTTTCATTTTTTCTTGGGAAGTTTTTAAAAGTGGTTTAAAAAATTTCTCTTGTTTTCTTTCAAATGCTTCTTCGCCCGTTAGTTTCTGTCTGCGTTTCTTCTTTATGTCTTCCTGTTGTTTTACAACTTTTGAAACCAACTCTTGATGTTCCTTAAATCTTCTTGCTCTTTCTTTTGTATCCATTTATTTATTGTAAAATATCATTTAATGAATTGTAAAGATTAACAGGGAAATTTTCCTTTTCTTCATCATTCAAGTAGATGTGTTCAAATAAATCCTTTTCTTTAAATATTTCATCAAATTCTTTATTAACATTAATGCGAGTTGTAATTTCTTCTTCACTAATCCTTGCATCTCTGCTTTTCATACGTTTGCGTTGAGTTTCTTCATCAACATCAAAACCGAATGATAAAATCTTCACTCCGCTCAGATATTTAATAATTTGTCTCGTTCCTTCTGGATTAGTTTCTAATATCCCAACACCACCAGATTTTAGTTTCCTTAACTCACTCTTACAATGTGAATATTTTGTTGTACCAAGAGAAACCTCCTCAAATATTTGTCCTTCATTCCTCAATCGCATATGTTCCTCCACTGAAATATAGTGATAATCTTCACCTTTTACTTCTCCAGGTCTTATTGCTCTAGTTGTTGTTGATACAATGCGTATCACGGGGTGTTTTTTAAGTAAATTTACAATATTCTCATTTGTACTACACAAGAACCTTGATTTATGAAAGTTTTTTCCAGAAGCAGATTTACCCACAAGATTAATAATAATAGTTGTCATTTATATATGTAATTGTTTATAAAACAAAAAATATATCCCTTAATATCTCATCTTGTTTCACAACAATATATTTATATTTTTCAGTCGTGTGCTTCATGTAATCCTCAAATTTCTTTTTACTACATAATGTAGAACAATTATCTCTCCAAAAATTATTGATATCTATTGAATTTAACTTGAATAAAATAAAAGTATTAGCATTGTTTCTGATGGAACGACGAGGAAGTTGAAAGTACGATTGACTAAGATAAATACAATTACAAGAAGAATGTCTCCCTCTTGTGTAGTAGCTGTCCATTACCGTTTGGTTTCTCTCATTAACACAATCATCAAAGATAACGAGGTTCTTTTTTGATTTATCCAAATCTTGGGGAGACGGTATATCATCCGTATTATCACTAAGAATACAAGTTATAGGATTTGATTTCTTTTTACATCTCTGTGTATCACAAAATAGTTGAATTATATCTTCAATGTTATAATAATTTAGGTTTTTTTGACGTTTAAATAAACCGATTATATCTTCTTTTTGAAGACCAGCATTAAAACCTTGTGAGAGTAGTTGATACTCTGGTTGAAAACTCGACTTTGTGAAAATTATTAAATTATCATAATCTAAAAAGTTGGGAGTGAGGAGCATTTTTAAAAGTAAGCAGGTTTTTCCACATCCACTTGAACCAACTATGAGACATCTTTATGAATTTGGGAGATTTTTATGGTTGTTAAATTTTATCTTATTTTCCCAAATAGGTAAAAAATCATTCATTTATAGATTTGAAAAACAGGTTATTTAATTTATTATTGGCTTTTTTAGAAACTCTATATTTTATCCTAAGTTCAGGTTTAATTTCAAGATAATTCATTATTTTATTTATGCAATATCTTGTGTTGATATTTCCCTGAAAATTACATCCATGAATAATATACAACAATAATCCTTTGAACATTTCTCTTGTTCGTTCAGTTTCTTCCCTTGTAAGGAAAGGTGTGTTATCACCCTCATACTTTACATTCATTTCTCTAATCAATCTTGTAAAGTAATTCATTTTTGGTGTAAATCTAAAAGAATTATTTTCCTTTTTATATTTTTTATTATCATTAATTAGAAGATAATCACAGAATATACATTGTTTATAGGCTTTTGACTCTGTGTTTAATCCCCGTCTTTCACACGCAGGACAATTCTCAAATTTGTCATATGGAGAATCAGGAAAGTCTAGCATATTTATAAAGTAAAACTTTACTTAAACTGAAATTCATCTATACTTTCAGTTGTATATTACCATCGATATCGATATACTTTTTTTCATTATCAGATTCAACGACAACTTTTTTTATATTAAAGGTAATTTTAAAATTATCGTTAACTACTATTGAACGAAATGTCATTTCACCTGATATATTTGTGGTGTAGTCATGCCCACGGGGAGGGGCATGATGATGATGCATGATGGGCGTGATGGTGGAGGAGTGGCCGTGGGGGTCGGCGAGGGATATGAGGTGTGCACGCCGTCTGAGGCGTTGTAGTAATGCTGGAGTCGGCCAGCTCGTGAGTGTACCGCATACGGAATAAAGGGGAGCCGCGGGCACAGTACGCCCGCGCTCGCACTCGTGCAACACAGCCCGGCTCGACTGTTCCTCCGCTTCGTGTCTGCCTGCTAAGCATCTCCCAGTACAGTACAGTACAATATTAACATCCTTTATTTCATCAGGATTTACATCTTTGGGGTTGTTGAAAAAAATACAAATTTCTCCTTGCATATTACAGATGGTCTTATCTTTTCTTTCTAAAGCTTCATCCATAAGGTTTTTGTTCTTTGATACTTTTTCTTGTTTCATTGCTTTTTCTAGTTTTGAATATATTACTAGAAGGAGAGGAGAAACTTTTGTTAGAGATACTTTAATTGATGTTCTACCAGGTATACTAAAAGCCCTTCCACTGAAGGAAATTGAAGAACTCATATTATTTACCATAATAGTTTTTATCCAATAGTTGTTATATTTATCTTTGTTCAATTTTACATCCTTGACATATTTCTCAGTATCTTTAACAGATGAAGAGATTGATTGAAACTTGTCTTTTGTGTCTTGAAACATTGTATTTATTAAGTGAAAAGGTTGGAGGATAAAATGTTTTTAAGCACAGATTCACCTATAAATTAAACGAAATTTTCATCAAGAAAATTTTAGTTTAAGCAAAGTTTTATTCTATAAATATGGTGAATACAACGTACTGCGATGTTTGTAATCACGAATATAAATATGATAGAAAACACCTCCGAACCAACAAACACACATTTAATCTATTTCATCAAATATCTCCTCTTGAGTTGGAAAGAAAACATTGTGATATCTGTTCAAAGGATGTTTTGAAGAGTAGTTATAATAAACATCTTCAATCACAAAAACACAAGAAAAATGAGTTTAAAGTAAAGGGAGACTATTATATTGAAAACACTGATGGGGCATTTAAAGGGCATATAAAAATAAGGATTTTTCAATTTGGAGAACCCGGTCCATCATCAATAGCTGAATCAATTGAAATAGTGAAACCCGATATTGAAAAATTTATTAAAAAGACATTAAAAGAAATGAAAACTTTAAAGTTTTATATGGGAGTGAAAATGAATATGAAAAGACAAGATGAAGAACATACTCCTTATATGAGAACAGGTCTTCATTTTATAACATCATTTCAAGATTTTTTGAATAGTGGGGTTTATGAAGAACTATCAAGACAAGAGGAGGATGTTGATAATACAGTGGTAGGAAGTGGATTCAATATTAAAAAAATCATCTTTTTAGATATACACATTCTAAAATCAAACCCTCTTAAAGCTTCTTCTTATATTGAATTACCAAAAGAAATAAAACTAAAGAAGGCAGTTGTTAATATTAAGAACAATGATAATAAATGCTTTCTCTGGTCTGTTCTTGCTCACTTTCATCCACCAAAATGTAATTCAGAAAGAGTAAAACAATATATGAAATATGAGAATACCTTGGACATTAAAGATTTTAAATTCCCAATGCCACTAACAGATATACCTAAATTTGAGAAAAAGAATAATCTTTCTATTAATGTATATGGATTAACGGATACAAACAAAGTTCAAATATTAAAAATTTCAAACAACTATAAAAATGAAGAAACACACATTGACCTTTTATATTTTAGTGTTGGAAAGAATTCACATTACACATACATCAATAATTTATCAAGATTAATCTCTTCTCAGGTATTCAGAACAGCAAACAAAATATATCCTTGTAAGCGATGTCTTAATTCATTTCATACAAAAGAACGATTAGAACAACATTCAAAATATTGTAGTAATCATAAATCAGCTGTAATTACAATGCCTAAACCTGGTGAAAAGATTTCTTTTGAAGATTATAATAAATCTATCATGCACCCATTTGTGATATACGCTGATTTTGAATGTATCCTTAAAAAGATAAATACTGCTTCTCCTAATCCAAAAGAACCATATACAAATAAATATCAAAAACATATTCCTTGTGGTTTCTGTTATTATATCAAATCATCTGTTGGAGAAAAGTATAACAAACTTGAACATTATCATGGAAAAAATGCTTCACAAGAGTTTGTAAAACGATTAGAAAAGGATTGTATAAGACTCACTAAATTAATGAAAGAAACAAATGAACCGATGAAATTAACCAAAGAAGAAAAATTAAAATTTAGAATGAACAATATCTGTCATATTTGTGAGGGGGAAATTAAGGAGTCTAAAGTTAGAGACCATTGTCATCTTACTGGTAAATATAGAGGTCCCGCTCATTCCTGTTGTAATCTTAATTATAAATTACCTTCTTTTATTCCAGTCTTTCTTCACAACAGCGCCAACTATGATACACATCTATTTATAAATGAACTTTCAAAAACACCAGGGAATATTTCTGCCATAACAAACACAAGTCAAAAGTATATTTCATTTTCAAAAATGATATTCACAAAACCTTTAACTCGTATTAGGTTTCTAGATTCTTACAAGTTTATGGGAACACCACTAGCCTACCTCGCATCAAATCTAAGCTCCACGGACTCTTTTCCAAATCTTAATTCATTCTTTCCAAAAGAGGAAATTCTCACTAAAGAGGAAATTCAGATTAAAGAGAGAATTCAAAGTAAAGAGGAAACTCTAATTAATGAAGAAATTCTAACTGAAGATGAAATTCTAATTATAAAGAAAATTCGAACTAAAGAGGAAATTCAGATTAAAGATGAAATTCTGATTAAAGAAGGAATTCTTACGAGAGAGGAAATTCAAACAAGGAATGAAATTCAAAGTAAAGAGAAAATTCTTACAAGTAAGGGAATTTATCCTTATGATTATATGGATTCATTTATGAGATTTAAAGAAACACAACTTCCTTCAAAAGAAAGTTTCTATAATAACCTTTATGAAGAAGAGATAAGTGATAAGGAATATAAACATGCACAAGAAATATGGAAAATATTTAAGATAAAGAACCTTGGAGAATATCATGATTTATATCTAAAAACAGATGTTTTATTGTTAGCTGATGTGTTTGAGGCTTTTAGAACACTCTGTCATAATAAAAATTGTTATGGATTAGACCCTGCCCACTATTTCACAGCTCCTGGTTTAGCTTGGAGTGCAATGTTGAAAATGACAAAACAAGATATAGATTTAATCAGTGATGTTGATATGCTTTTGATGATTGAGAAGTCCAAGAGAGGTGGAATATCACAAGTATGTTCAAAAAGATATGCAAAAGCAAATAATAAATATCTCCCAAATTATGATAGTGAAAAAGATAGTAATTATTTGATGTATTTTGATGCTAATAATTTGTATGGATG
Organism: Eptatretus burgeri; assembly: GCF_056783735.1. Lineage (NCBI taxonomy): Eukaryota > Metazoa > Chordata > Myxini > Myxiniformes > Myxinidae > Eptatretus > Eptatretus burgeri. Next base: position 101,356,806 of record NC_140961.1, on the reverse strand, counting down.
GGCAATGTCTCAATCTCTGCCTTATGGTAAATTAAAGTGGGTGGAAGAAAAGGATTATGAAAAGGCTTTGATGAATATTGTTATTTCTTCTCAAGAGGAATTGAATGACGAAGAAGAAGGTTATTATTTTGAAGTTGATTTGAGGTACCCGAGTGTTCTTCATAATAAGCATAAAGACCTTCCTTTTGCATGTGAGAAAGAAACCCCAAAGAAAGAATGGTTCAGTGATTATCATAAAAGTTTTAATATGAAAGGCAAATCAACAGAAAAGTTATTAACAACATTCTATGATAAAGAGGGATATGTTTTACATCAGAGAAGCTTAAAACAGTTTTTGAGAGAAGGATTGAGAGTAGCTAAAATTCATAGAGTTTTAAAATTTAAACAAAGTCCTTGGGTGAAAAAGTATATTCAATTCAATACAGATATGAGAGCAAATACAAAAGTAAAATTTGAAGGGGACTTTTATAAATTAATGAATAATGCTGTATTTGGAAAGACTATGGAAAATGTTAGAAACAGGCAAAACATTAGATTCGCAACATCTTGGAAAGAAGCTTCGAGATTGATAAATAAACCAAGTTTTGAGAGAGAAGAGGTTTTTTCAGAGAACTTTTCTGCAATTCATATGAAAAAGGAAAGTATTGTAATGGATAAACCAATTTATATTGGAACAGCAGTTCTTGATTTATCAAAGATATTGATGTATGATTATTTGTATAATGACTTCAAGAAAGAGTATGGTGAAAATGTTTCATTGTTGTATATGGACACTGATAGTTTTATCCTAGATATAAAAACTGATGATGTTTATGAAGATATGAAGAAAAATATTGGAGTATATGATACAAGTAATTTCAGCAAGAAGAGTGAGTTATTTTCCAAAAAGAATGAAAAGGTTATTGGTAAGTTTAAGGATGAGTTGGGTGGAAAAGTAATGAGTGAGTTTATTGGATTGAGAGCAAAGGCATCTGCTTATAAGTATGGTGAACAGATTGATAAGAGGTTAAAGGGAATAAAGAAATATGTAATAAAGAAATCAATAACTTTTAGAAATTATTATAATTGTTTGATGAATAAGAAAGAAGAATATAGGAAAATGAATACAATAAGAAGTTATAAACATAACATATATAGTGAAGAAGTAAATAAAAAGGCATTAGGAGCCTTTGATGATAAGAGATTTATTTTAGATAATGGAATAGATTGTGTTCCATATGGATATTGTATGATAGAGTGAATAGAATAGATTGTGTTTTAACGATGGGAAGATGGGTTAGGGTTTTTTAAGGGCTACCGCCGCGTTTTTTCACAATATATAAATGGTTAAACCAAGTATTAATCAAACTAAAGAGTGGAGAAAATCTCAGTCTTGGTATATAAATGGAAAACATAATGAATGTGAAAAATATCAAATAAGTCTTATTGAAAAAATAACTAAAACAAAGGTAAATAAAACAAATAAGCGAATTAATTTAAAAACTAGTAAGTTAGAGGATGTAAAGAAAAAAATGAATATCCTTGAATGGACTGAAAACTTTGATGGTTATCAATTGAACAATGAAAAAACAATTTACTATAATCTCAAAATGATATGTGGCTCAGGAGGTGGCCAGATGAGAGCATTAAGAGAAGTTTATCATTTCGTAATGGCACAAAAGGGGTATCTTAAAAAATATAAAGATTCAAATGTTTTGTTTGTCAATATTTTAGATGGGGATTATTGTGCAAAGAAAATTAAACTATTGAAGGAATTTGAGAATGAACAAATCTTTATAGGTTCAATGAGTGAGCTGTTCAACCCCCAGGTGTTCAATTCAATGAGGTTCAACCTCCAGTTTAAAAGGGGAGACAAATAAATATACCTTGGGATAAAAAGGGGGTTTATTTTTAGGGAAAAAAAAAGGGAATCGCTGAAAATCCCCCATTCAATTACATGGGGAAAAGTGAGCCAGAATCAGTATTCTTACCCTACTCAGGTTTTTCCACATCCATTTGAACCAACTATGAGACATCTTAATGAATTTGGGAGATTTTTATGGTTGTTAAACTTTATCTTATTTTCCCAAATGGGTAAAAAATCATTCATTTATATTTTTGGAAAACAGGTTATTTAATTTATTATTGGCTTTTTTATAAACTCTATATTTTATCCTAAGTTCAGGTTTAATTTCAAGACAATCCATTTTTTTATTTATACAATATCTTGTGTTGATATTTCCCTGAAAATTACATCCATGAATAATATATAACAACAATCCTTTGAACATTTCACTTATACGTTCAGTTTCTTCCCTTGTAAGGAAAGGTGTGTTATCACCCTCATACTTTACATTCATTTCTCTAATCAATCTTGTAAAGTAATTCATTTTTGGTGTAAATCTAAAAGAATTATTTTCCTTTTTATATTTTTTATTATCATTAATGAGAAGATAATCACAGAATATACATTGTTTATAGGCTTTTGACTCTGTGTTTAATCCCCGTCTTTCACACGCAGGACAATTCTCAAATTTGTCATATGGAGAATCAGGAAAGTCTTGCATATTTAGAAAGTAAAACTTTACTGAAACTGAAATTCATCTATACTTTCAGTTGTATATTGACTCATATTTAATAATATTACCAGATAATATTACTTTTTTTCATTACCAGATTCAACGACAACATTTTTTATATTAAAGGTAATTTTAAAATGATCGTTAACTACTATTGAACGAAATGTCATTTCACCTGATATATTAACATCCTTTATTTCATCAGGATTTACATCTTTAGGGTTGTTGAAAAAAATACAAATTTCTCCTTGCATATTACAGATGGTCTTATCTTTTCTTTCTAAAGCTTCATCCATAAGGTTTTTGTTTTTTGATACTTTTTCTTGTTTCATTGCTTTTTCTAGTTTTGAATATATTACCAGAAGGAGAGGAGAAACTTTTGTTAGAGATACTTTAATTGATGTTCTACCAGGTATACTAAAAGCCCTTCCACTGAAGGAAATTGAAGAACTCATATTATTTATCATAATTGTTTTTAATCCAATAGTTGTTATATTTATCTTTGTTCAATTTTACATCCTTGACATATTTCTCAGTATCTTTAACAAATGAAGAGATTGATTGAAACTTGTCTTTTGTGTCTTGAAACATTGTATTTATTAAGTGAAAAAGTTGGAGGATAAAATGGTTTTAAGCACAGATTCACCTGTAAAATAAACGAAATTTTCATCAAGAAAATTTTAGTTTCAGCAAAGATTTATTATATAAATATGGTGACTACAACATACTGCGATGTTTGTAATCACAAATATAAACATTATAGAAAACACCTCCAAACCAACAAACACACATTTAATCTATTTCATAAAATACCTCCTCTTGAGTTGGAAAGAAAACATTGTGATATCTGTTCAAAGGATGTTTTGAAGAGAAGTTATAATAAACATCTTCAATCACAAAAACACAAGAAAAATGAGTTTAAAGTAAAGGGAGACTATTATATTGAAAACACTGATGGGGCATTTAAAGGGCATATAAAAATAAGGATTTTTCAATTTGGAGAACCCGGTCCATCATCAATAGCTGAATCAATTGAAATAGTGAAACCTGATGTTGAAAAATTTATTAAAAAGTCATTAAAAGAAATGAAAACTTTAAAGTTTTATATGGGAGTGAAAATGAATATGAAAAGACAAGATGAAGAACATACTCCTTATATGAGAACAGATCTTCATTTTATAACATCATTTCAAGATTTTTTGAATAGTGGGGTTTATGAAGAACTATCAAGACAAGAGGAGGATGTTGATAATACAGTGGTAGGAAGTGGATTCAATATTAAAAAAATCATCTTTTTAGATATACACATTCTAAAATCAAACCCTCTTAAAGCTTCTTCTTATATTGAATTACCAAAAGAAATAAAACTAAAGAAGGCAGTTGTTAATATTAAGAACAATGATAATAAATGTTTTCTCTGGTCTGTTCTTGCTCACTTTCATCCACCAAAATGTAATTCAGAAAGAGTAAAACAATATATGAAATATGAGAATACCTTGGACATTAAAGATTTTAAATTCCCAATGCCACTAACAGATATTCCTAAATTTGAGAAAAAGAATAATCTTTCTATTAATGTATATGGATTAACGGATACAAACAAAGTTCAAATATTAAAAATTTCAAACAACTATAAAAATGAAGAAACACACATTGATCTTTTATATTTTAGTGTTGGAAAGAATTCACATTACACATACATCAATAATTTATCAAGATTAATCTCTTCTCAGGTATTCAGAACAGCAAACAAAATATATCCTTGCAAGCGATGTCTTAATTCATTTCATACAAAAGAACGATTAGAACAACATTCAAAATATTGTAGTAATCATAAATCAGCTGTAATTACAATGCCTAAACCTAGTGAAAAGATTTCTTTTGAAGATTATAATAAATCTATCATGCACCCATTTGTGATATACGCTGATTTTGAATGTATCCTTAAAAAGATAAATACTGCTTCTCCTAATCCAAAAGAATCATATACAAATAAATATCAAAAACATATTCCTTGTGGTTTCTGTTATTATATCAAATCATCTGTTGGAGAAAAGTATAACAAACTTGAACATTATCGTGGAAAAAAAGCTTCACAAGAGTTTGTAAAATGATTAGAAAAGGATTGTATAAGACTCACTAAATTAATGAAAGAAACAAATGAACCGATGAAATTAACCAAAGAAGAAAAAGTAGAATTCAGAAAGAACAATATCTGTCATATTTGTGAGGGGGAAATTAAGGAGTCTAAAGTTTGGGATCATTGTCATCTTACTGGTCAATATAGAGGTCCCACTCATTCCTGTTGTAATCTTAATTATAAATTACCTTATTTTATTCCAGTCTTTCTTCACAACAGCGCCAACTATGATACACATCTATTTATAAATGAACTTTCAAAAACACCAGGGAATATTTCTGCCATAACAAACACAAGTCAAAAGTATATTTCATTTACAAAAATGATATTCACAAAACCTTTAACTCGTATTAGGTTTCTAGATTCTTACAAGTTTATGGGAACACCACTAGCCTACCTAGCATCAAATGTAAGCTCCACGGGGTCTTTTCCAAATCTTAATTCATTCTTTCCAAAAGAGGAAATTCCAACTAAAGAGGAAATTCAGATTAAAGAGAGAATTCAACGTAAAGAGGAAATTCTAATTAATGAGGAAATTAATGAAGAAATCCTAACTGAAGATGAAATTCTAATTATAAAGAAAATTCAAACAATGAATGAAATTCTAACTAAAGAGGAAATTCTGATTAAAGATGAAATTCTGATTAAAGAGGGAATTCTAACTTGAGAGGAAATTCAAACAAGGAATGAAATTCAAAGTAAAGAGAAAATTCTTACAAGTGAGGGAATTTATCCTTATGATTATATGGATTCATTTATGAGATTTAAAGAAACACAACTTCCTTCAAAATAAAGTTTCTATAATAACCTTTATGAAGAAGAGATAAGTGATAAGGAATATAAACACACACAAGAAATTTAGAAAATATTTAAGACAAAGAACCTTGGAGAATATCATGATTTATATCTAAAAACAGATGTTTTATTGTTAGCTGATGTGTTTGAAGCTTTTAGATCACTCTGTCATAATAAAAATTGTTATGGATTAGATCCTGCCCACTATTTCACAGCTCCTGGTTTAGCTTGGAGTGCAATGTTGAAAATGACAAAACAAGATATAGATTTAATCAGTGATGTTGATATGCTTTTGATGATTGAGAAGTCCAAGAGAGGTGGAATATCACAAGTATGTTCAAAAAGATATGCTAAAGCAAATAATAAATATCTTCCAAATTATGATAGTGAAAAAGATAGTAATTATTTGATGTATTTTGATGCTAATAATTTGTATGGATGGGCAATGTCTCAATCTCTGCCTTATGGTAAATTAGAGTGGGTGGAAGAAAAGGGTTATGAAAAGGCTTTGATGAATATTGTTATTTCTTCTCAAGAGGAATTGAATGACGAAGAAGAAGATTATTATTTTGAAGTTGATTTGAGGTACCCGAGTGATCTTCATAATAAGCATAAAGATCTTCCTTTTGCATGTGAGAAAGAAACCCCAAAGAAAGAATGGTTAAGTGATTATCATAAAAGTTTTAATATTAAAGGCAAATCAACAGAAAAGTTATTAACAACATTCTATGATAAAGAGGGATATGTTTTGCATCAGAGAAGCTTAAAACAGTTTTTGAGAGAAGGATTGAGAGTAGCTAAAATTCATAGAGTTTTAAAATTTAAACAAAGTCCTTGGGTGAAAAAGTATATTCAATTCAATACAGATGTGAGAGCAAATACAAAAGTAAAATTTGAAGGGGACTTTTATAAATTAATGAATAATGCTGTATTTGGAAAGACTATGGAAAATGTTAGAAACAGGCAAAACATTAGATTCGCAACATCTTGGAAAGAAGCTTCGAGATTGATAAATAAACCAAGTTTTGAGAGAGAAGAGGTTTTTTCAGAGAACTTTTCTGCAATTCATATGAAAAAGGAAAGTATTGTAATGGATAAACCAATTTATATTGGAACAGCAGTTCTTGATTTATCAAAGATATTGATGTATGATTATTTGTATAATGACTTAAAGAAAGAGTATGGTGAAAATGTTTCATTGTTGTATATGGACACTGATAGTTTTATCCTAGATATAAAAACTGATGATGTTTATGAAGATATGAAGAAAAATATTGGAGTATATGATACAAGTAATTTCAGCAAGAAGAGTGAGTTATTTTCCAAAAAGAAATAAAAGGTTATTGGTAAGTTTAAGGATGAGTTGGGTGGAAAAGTAATGAGTGAGTTTATTGGATTGCGAGCAAAGGCATATGCTTATAAGTATGGTGATCAGATTGATAAGAGGTTAAAGGGAATAAAGAAATATGTAATAAAGAAATCAATAACTTTTAGAAATTATTATAATTGTTTGATGAATAAGAAAGAAGAATATAGGAAAATGAATACAATAAGAAGTTATAAACATAACATATATAGTGAAGAAGTAAATAAAAAGGCATTAGGAGCCTTTGATGATAAGAGATTTATTTTAGATAATGGAATAGAATGTGTTCCATATGGATATTGTATGATAGAGTGTATAAAATAGATTGTGTTTTAATGATGGGAAGATGGGTTAAAGTTTTTTTAAGGGCTACCGCCGCGTTTTTTCGCAATATATAAATGGTTAAACCAAGTATTAATCAAACTAAAGAGTGGAGAAAATCTCAGTCTTGGTATATAAATGGAAAACATAATGAATGTGAAAAATATCAAATAAGTCTTATTGAAAAAATAACTAAAACAAAGGTAAATAAAACAAATAAGCGAATTAATTTAAAAACTAGTAAGTTAGAGGATGTAAAGAAAAAAATGAATATCCTTGAATGGACTGAAAACTTTGATGGTTATCAATTGAACAATGAAAAAACAATTTACTATAATCTCAAAATGATATGTGGCTCAGGAGGTGGCCAGATGAGAGCATTAAGAGAAGTTTATCATTTCGTAATGGCACAAAAGGGGTATCTTAAAAAATATAAAGATTCAAATGTTTTGTTTGTCAATATTTTAGATGGGGATTATTGTGCAAAGAAAATTAAACTATTGAAGGAATTTGAGAATGAACAAATCTTTATAGGTTCAATGAGTGAGCTGTTCAACCCCAGGTGTTCAATTCAATGAGGTTCAACCTCCAGGTTAAAAGGGGAGACAAATAAATATACCTTGGGATAAAAAGGGGGTTTATTTTTAGGGAAAAAAAAAGGGAATCGCTGAAAATCCCCCATTCAATTACATGGGGAAAAGTGAGCCAGAATCAGTATTCTTACCCTACTCAGGTTTTTCCACATCCATTTGAACCAACTATGAGACATCTTAATGAATTTGGGAGATTTTTATGGTTGTTAAATTTTATCTTATTTTCCCAAATGGGTAAAAAATCATTCATTTATATTTTTGGAAAACAGGTTATTTAATTTATTATTGGCTTTTTTAGAAACTCTATATTTTATCCTAAGTTCAGGTTTAATTTCAAGACAATCCATTTTTTTATTTATACAATATCTTGTGTTGATATTTCCCTGAAAATTACATCCATGAATAATATATAACAACAATCCTTTGAACATTTCGCTTATACGTTCAGTTTCTTCCCTTGTAAGGAAAGGTGTGTTATCACCCTCATACTTTACATTCATTTCTCTAATCAATCTTGTAAAGTAATTCATTTTTGGTGTAAATCTAAAAGAATTATTTTCCTTTTTATATTTTTTATTATCATTAATGAGAAGATAATCACAGAATATACATTGTTTATAGGCTTTTGACTCTGTGTTTAATCCCCGTCTTTCACACGCAGGACAATTCTCAAATTTGTCATATGGAGAATCAGGAAAGTCTTGCATATTTAGAAAGTAAAACTTTACTGAAACTGAAATTCATCTATACTTTCAGTTGTATATTGACTCATATTTAATAATATTACCAGATAATATTACTTTTTTTCATTACCAGATTCAACGACAACATTTTTTATATTAAAGGTAATTTTAAAATGATCGTTAACTACTATTGAACGAAATGTCATTTCACCTGATATATTAACATCCTTTATTTCATCAGGATTTACATCTTTAGGGTTGTTGAAAAAAATACAAATTTCTCCTTGCATATTACAGATGGTCTTATCTTTTCTTTCTAAAGCTTCATCCATAAGGTTTTTGTTTTTTGATACTTTTTCTTGTTTCATTGCTTTTTCTAGTTTTGAATATATTACCAGAAGGAGAGGAGAAACTTTTGTTAGAGATACTTTAATTGATGTTCTACCAGGTATACTAAAAGCCCTTCCACTGAAGGAAATTGAAGAACTCATATTATTTATCATAATTGTTTTTAATCCAATAGTTGTTATATTTATCTTTGTTCAATTTTACATCCTTGACATATTTCTCAGTATCTTTAACAAATGAAGAGATTGATTGAAACTTGTCTTTTGTGTCTTGAAACATTGTATTTATTAAGTGAAAAAGTTGGAGGATAAAATGGTTTTAAGCACAGATTCACCTGTAAAATAAACGAAATTTTCATCAAGAAAATTTTAGTTTCAGCAAAGATTTATTATATAAATATGGTGACTACAACATACTGCGATGTTTGTAATCACAAATATAAACATTATAGAAAACACCTCCAAACCAACAAACACACATTTAATCTATTTCATAAAATACCTCCTCTTGAGTTGGAAAGAAAACATTGTGATATCTGTTCAAAGGATGTTTTGAAGAGAAGTTATAATAAACATCTTCAATCACAAAAACACAAGAAAAATGAGTTTAAAGTAAAGGGAGACTATTATATTGAAAACACTGATGGGGCATTTAAAGGGCATATAAAAATAAGGATTTTTCAATTTGGAGAACCCGGTCCATCATCAATAGCTGAATCAATTGAAATAGTGAAACCTGATGTTGAAAAATTTATTAAAAAGTCATTAAAAGAAATGAAAACTTTAAAGTTTTATATGGGAGTGAAAATGAATATGAAAAGACAAGATGAAGAACATACTCCTTATATGAGAACAGATCTTCATTTTATAACATCATTTCAAGATTTTTTGAATAGTGGGGTTTATGAAGAACTATCAAGACAAGAGGAGGATGTTGATAATACAGTGGTAGGAAGTGGATTCAATATTAAAAAAATCATCTTTTTAGATATACACATTCTAAAATCAAACCCTCTTAAAGCTTCTTCTTATATTGAATTACCAAAAGAAATAAAACTAAAGAAGGCAGTTGTTAATATTAAGAACAATGATAATAAATGTTTTCTCTGGTCTGTTCTTGCTCACTTTCATCCACCAAAATGTAATTCAGAAAGAGTAAAACAATATATGAAATATGAGAATACCTTGGACATTAAAGATTTTAAATTCCCAATGCCACTAACAGATATTCCTAAATTTGAGAAAAAGAATAATCTTTCTATTAATGTATATGGATTAACGGATACAAACAAAGTTCAAATATTAAAAATTTCAAACAACTATAAAAATGAAGAAACACACATTGATCTTTTATATTTTAGTGTTGGAAAGAATTCACATTACACATACATCAATAATTTATCAAGATTAATCTCTTCTCAGGTATTCAGAACAGCAAACAAAATATATCCTTGCAAGCGATGTCTTAATTCATTTCATACAAAAGAACGATTAGAACAACATTCAAAATATTGTAGTAATCATAAATCAGCTGTAATTACAATGCCTAAACCTAGTGAAAAGATTTCTTTTGAAGATTATAATAAATCTATCATGCACCCATTTGTGATATACGCTGATTTTGAATGTATCCTTAAAAAGATAAATACTGCTTCTCCTAATCCAAAAGAATCATATACAAATAAATATCAAAAACATATTCCTTGTGGTTTCTGTTATTATATCAAATCATCTGTTGGAGAAAAGTATAACAAACTTGAACATTATCGTGGAAAAAAAGCTTCACAAGAGTTTGTAAAACGATTAGAAAAGGATTGTATAAGACTCACTAAATTAATGAAAGAAACAAATGAACCGATGAAATTAACCAAAGAAGAAAAAGTAGAATTCAGAAAGAACAATATCTGTCATATTTGTGAGGGGGAAATTAAGGAGTCTAAAGTTTGGGATCATTGTCATCTTACTGGTCAATATAGAGGTCCCACTCATTCCTGTTGTAATCTTAATTATAAATTACCTTATTTTATTCCAGTCTTTCTTCACAACAGCGCCAACTATGATACACATCTATTTATAAATGAACTTTCAAAAACACCAGGGAATATTTCTGCCATAACAAACACAAGTCAAAAGTATATTTCATTTACAAAAATGATATTCACAAAACCTTTAACTCGTATTAGGTTTCTAGATTCTTACAAGTTTATGGGAACACCACTAGCCTACCTAGCATCAAATGTAAGCTCCACGGGGTCTTTTCCAAATCTTAATTCATTCTTTCCAAAAGAGGAAATTCCAACTAAAGAGGAAATTCAGATTAAAGAGAGAATTCAACGTAAAGAGGAAATTCTAATTAATGAGGAAATTAATGAAGAAATCCTAACTGAAGATGAAATTCTAATTATAAAGAAAATTCAAACAATGAATGAAATTCTAACTAAAGATGAAATTCTGATTAAAGAGGGAATTCTAACTTGAGAGGAAATTCAAACAAGGAATGAAATTCAAAGTAAAGAGAAAATTCTTACAAGTGAGGGAATTTATCCTTATGATTATATGGATTCATTTATGAGATTTAAAGAAACACAACTTCCTTCAAAATAAAGTTTCTATAATAACCTTTATGAAGAAGAGATAAGTGATAAGGAATATAAACACACACAAGAAATTTAGAAAATATTTAAGACAAAGAACCTTGGAGAATATCATGATTTATATCTAAAAACAGATGTTTTATTGTTAGCTGATGTGTTTGAAGCTTTTAGATCACTCTGTCATAATAAAAATTGTTATGGATTAGATCCTGCCCACTATTTCACAGCTCCTGGTTTAGCTTGGAGTGCAATGTTGAAAATGACAAAACAAGATATAGATTTAATCAGTGATGTTGATATGCTTTTGATGATTGAGAAGTCCAAGAGAGGTGGAATATCACAAGTATGTTCAAAAAGATATGCTAAAGCAAATAATAAATATCTTCCAAATTATGATAGTGAAAAAGATAGTAATTATTTGATGTATTTTGATGCTAATAATTTGTATGGATGGGCAATGTCTCAATCTCTGCCTTATGGTAAATTAGAGTGGGTGGAAGAAAAGGGTTATGAAAAGGCTTTGATGAATATTGTTATTTCTTCTCAAGAGGAATTGAATGACGAAGAAGAAGATTATTATTTTGAAGTTGATTTGAGGTACCCGAGTGATCTTCATAATAAGCATAAAGATCTTCCTTTTGCATGTGAGAAAGAAACCCCAAAGAAAGAATGGTTAAGTGATTATCATAAAAGTTTTAATATTAAAGGCAAATCAACAGAAAAGTTATTAACAACATTCTATGATAAAGAGGGATATGTTTTGCATCAGAGAAGCTTAAAACAGTTTTTGAGAGAAGGATTGAGAGTAGCTAAAATTCATAGAGTTTTAAAATTTAAACAAAGTCCTTGGGTGAAAAAGTATATTCAATTCAATACAGATGTGAGAGCAAATACAAAAGTAAAATTTGAAGGGGACTTTTATAAATTAATGAATAATGCTGTATTTGGAAAGACTATGGAAAATGTTAGAAACAGGCAAAACATTAGATTCGCAACATCTTGGAAAGAAGCTTCGAGATTGATAAATAAACCAAGTTTTGAGAGAGAAGAGGTTTTTTCAGAGAACTTTTCTGCAATTCATATGAAAAAGGAAAGTATTGTAATGGATAAACCAATTTATATTGGAACAGCAGTTCTTGATTTATCAAAGATATTGATGTATGATTATTTGTATAATGACTTAAAGAAAGAGTATGGTGAAAATGTTTCATTGTTGTATATGGACACTGATAGTTTTATCCTAGATATAAAAACTGATGATGTTTATGAAGATATGAAGAAAAATATTGGAGTATATGATACAAGTAATTTCAGCAAGAAGAGTGAGTTATTTTCCAAAAAGAAATAAAAGGTTATTGGTAAGTTTAAGGATGAGTTGGGTGGAAAAGTAATGAGTGAGTTTATTGGATTGCGAGCAAAGGCATATGCTTATAAGTATGGTGATCAGATTGATAAGAGGTTAAAGGGAATAAAGAAATATGTAATAAAGAAATCAATAACTTTTAGAAATTATTATAATTGTTTGATGAATAAGAAAGAAGAATATAGGAAAATGAATACAATAAGAAGTTATAAACATAACATATATAGTGAAGAAGTAAATAAAAAGGCATTAGGAGCCTTTGATGATAAGAGATTTATTTTAGATAATGGAATAGAATGTGTTCCATATGGATATTGTATGATAGAGTGTATAAAATAGATTGTGTTTTAATGATGGGAAGATGGGTTAAAGTTTTTTTAAGGGCTACCGCCGCGTTTTTTCGCAATATATAAATGGTTAAACCAAGTATTAATCAAACTAAAGAGTGGAGAAAATCTCAGTCTTGGTATATAAATGGAAAACATAATGAATGTGAAAAATATCAAATAAGTCTTATTGAAAAAATAACTAAAACAGAGGTAAATAAAACAAATAAGCGAATCAATTTAAAAACTAGTAAGTTAGAGGATGTAAAGAAAAAAATGAATATCCTTGAATGGACTGAAAACTTTGATGGTTATCAATTGAACAATTAAAAAACAATTCACTATAATCTCAAAATGATATGTGGCTCAGGAGGTGGTCAAACAAGAGCATTAAGAGAAGTTTATCATTTCGTAATGGCACAAAAGGGGTATCTTAAAAAATATAAAGATTCAAATGTTTTGTTTGTCAATATTTTTGATGGGGATTATTGTGCAAAGAAAATTAAACTATTGAAGGAATTTGAGAATGAACAAATCTTTATAGGTTCAATGAGTGAGCTGTTCAACCCCCAGGTGTTCAATTCAATGAGGTTCAACCTCCAGGTTAAAAGGGGAGACAAATAAATATACCTTGGGATAGCCTGGTTATATATATAATATAATAACTTGTATATATATATATATATATATATATATATATATATATATATATATATATATATATATATATATATATATATATATATATATATATATATATATATATATATATATATATATATATATATATATATACCTGCTAAGCCTGGTGTTGACTTAGTGGTTAGGGTGGCGGCTTGGGATCCCAGTGTCCTGAGTTCAAGCCCCGTTGGCTGCTGAATTAACACCAGGGGGTTGACTCAGCCTGTCATCCTTCCGAGGTCGGCGAAATGAGTGCCAGTGTACTGGTCCTGGTGTATGCCCCGTTAGAATCGGTGTACCATATCCCTGTGTGTCGTAAGAGGCGACCAGGGTTGGCGTCAGGAAGGGCATCCGGCCATAAAACATTGCCTCACAAAAAGCCAAACCCCTGCACAGCAGGAAAAAATGGCTGTAAAAAAAAAAAAAACGGATAAAAAGGGGGTTTCTTTTTAGGGAAAAAAAATAGGAATCGCTGAAAATCCCCCATTCATTTACATGGGGAAAAGTGAGCCAGAACCAGTATATCCACCCTACTGGGGGGGGTAACAAATTTTTTTTGGTGGAGGGTTGGAAATCACTTAAAACATGTAGAAATGTAAAAAAAAAATTTCTCTATATTTTTTGGGAGGGGGGTAAAAAATAATTTTTTGGGGGGGTTGGAAATCACTTAAAACATGTCGAAATGCAAAAAAAATTTCTCAAACAATTTTTTTTGGGGAGGGGGTTGGAAATCACTTAAAATATGTAGTAATGCAAAAAAAAAAATTTTTCTCAAATTTTTTTGGGGGGGGGTAACAATTTTTTTGGGGGTTGGAAATCACTTAAAACATGTAGAAATGCAAAAAAATTCTCTATTTTTTTGGGGGGGTAACAATTTTTTTTGGGGGGTGGGGTTGGAAATCACTTAAAACATGTAGAAATGAAAAAAATCTCTAACAATTTTTTTTATGGGGGGGTAACAATTTTTTTGGGGGGAGGGGTTGGAAATCACTTAAAAAACATGTAGAAATGCAAAAAAAAAAATCTCTATTTTTTGGGGGGGTGGGTAACATTTTTGGGGGGGGGGTTGGAAATCACTTAAAACATGTAGAAATGAAAAAAAATTCTCTAACAATTTTTTTTTTGGGGGGGGGGGGTAACAATTTTTTTTGGTGGAGGGGTTGGAAATCACTTAAAACATGAACCGATGTTTTAATGAACCAAAAATGAACCATGAATGAACCAAACATGAACCAAAAAACAAAAAAAAAAACCAATTTTGATCAAAATCTAATCAGCGCGAGCCACCACCCTCCTGAATCACGTGATGTAATGGGTAGGTATGTAGAAATGTAAAAAAAAAAAAATTCTCTATATTTTTTGGGAGGGGGGTAAAAAATAATTTTTTTGGGGGGGGTTGGAAATCACTTAAAACATGTAGAAATGCAAAAAAAAACATTTTCTCAAACAATTTTTTGGGGGGAGGGGGGGTTGTAAATCACTTAAAATATGTAGTAATGCAAAAAAAAAAAATTTTCTCAAATTTTTTTTTGGGGGGGTAATTTTTTTTGGGGGGGGTTGGAAATCAATTAAAACATGTAGAAATGCAAAAAAAATTCTTTATTTTTTGGGGGGGGTAACAATTTTTTGGGGGTTGGAAATCACTTAAAACATGTAGAAATGAAAAAAAATTCCTCTTACATTTTTTTTTGGGGGGAATAACAATTTTTTGGGGAGGAGGGGTTGGAAATCACTTAAAACATGTAGAAATGCAAAAAAAAAATTTCTCTTTCAATTTTTTTTTTTGGGGGGGGGGGGTTGGAAATTACTTAAAACATGTAGAAATGCAAAAAAAAATTATTTTGGGGGGATAACAAATTTTTTTGGGGGGGGGTTGGAAATCACTGAGAACATGTAGAAATGCAAAAAAAATTCTCTAACAATTTTTTTTGGGGGGAGTAACAATTTTTTGGGGAGGAGGGGTTGGAAATCACTTAAAACATGTAGAAATGCAAAAAAAAAAAATTTTCTTTCAATTTTTTTTGGGGGGAGGTAATTTTTTTTGGGGGGGGGGGTTGGAAATTACTTAAAACATGTAGAAATGCAAAAAAAAATTGTTATTTTGGGGGGATAACAAATTCTTTTGGGGGGGTTTGGAAATCACTGAGAACATGTAGAAATGCAAAAAAAAATTCTCTAACAATTTTTTTTTTGGGGGGGTAACAATTTTTTTGGGGGAAGGGGTTGGATATCACAAAACATGCAGAAATGTAAAAAAAAAAAAATTCTCGAATTTTTTTGGGAGGTGGGTAAAAAATAATTTTGTGGGGGGGGGGGTGGAAATCACTTAAAACGTGTAGAAATTCAAAAAAAAAATTTTTTTTCTCTAACAATTTTTTTTTGGGGGGGGGGACCAAGTCCAAAATTTAATGGCATGATCCTTGGACCATACCTACCCCCCCCGCCCCTCCACCAAGTTTCGTCGAAATCCGTCGAGGAGTTTTTCCGTAATACTGTTCACAAACAAACAAACAAACACACAAACAAACAAACAAATAGAAAGGGGTGAAAACAGTAACCTCCATCCATCTTCGAAGATGGCGGAGGTTAACAAACACTGTGACCTTGACCTTTGACCGATTTTGACCGAAATCTAATCAGCACTCGCCATCTCCCTCCTGAATCACGTGGTGTAATTTGACATTGGTAGCTTCTTCCGTTCTCAAGTTATCGTGCCTACAAACAAACAAACAAACAAACAAGCAGTCATAGACTGGTACTTACGAAATCGTCAACTTGACCTCTGACCTTGTCAAATAAAAGCTGTCTCGAGAGAAGGTAGGGAAGCAAACCAGAAGTTTCTATGATGATTCTGTACCAAACCATCAAAAATCGAATGTTTTGGATGTTTGACCTCACTATGACCTTGACCTTTGACCGATTTTGATCAAAATCTAATCAGCGCGAGCCACCACCCTCCTGAATCACGTGATGTAATTTGACATTGGTAGCTTCTTCCGTTCTCGAGTTATCATGCCTACAAACAAACAAACAAACAAGCAGTCATAGACTGGTACTTACGAAATCGTCAACTTGACCTCTGACCTTGTCTAATAAAAGCTGTCTCTTGAGAAGGTAGCGACACAAACCAAAAGTTTCTACGATGATTCTGTACCAAACCATCAAAAATCGAATATTTGACCTCACTGTGACCTTGACCTTTGACCGATTTTGACCAAAATCTAATGAGCACGAGCCATCAGCTTCCTGAATCACGTGGTATAATTTGACATTGGTAGCTTCTTCCGTTCTCGAGTTATCATTTTTTGGATGTTTGACCTCACTGTAACCTTGACCTTTGACCGATTTTGACCAAAATCTAATCAGCACTAGCCATCACCCTCCTGAATCACGTGGTGTAATTTGACATTGGTAGCTTCTTCCGTTCTCGAGTTATCGTGTCTACAAACAAACAAACAAACAAACAAACAGAAACGGGAGGCATCAATATACTCACGAAATCTTTAGATTTCGTAAGTTACAAACGAACAAACAAACAAGCAGTCATAGACTGGTACTTACGAAATCGTCAACTTGACCTCTGACCTTGTCGAATAAAAGCTGTCTCTCGAGAAGGTAGCGACGCAAACCAGAAGTTTCTTCGATGATTCTGTATCAAACCATCAAAAATCGTAACGTCGACCAAAGCAAAAATCTCCATTTCTCCACGCAATTATACCTAACGTAACTCAACGACGCGTCTGCTCGAGCGCACTGCATCATGGGACGACCCGTGACGCGTCGAGTGAAATACTTTTTATACAATCTTAAAACGTCTCCAAAACATCCGATTTTTACCAGAATTTCGACAAATGAGTTTTAAGCGTCCTAAGCGATCGCAAAAACCAAAGACAAAATTAAAATCGAAGTTAAAACGAACTCGTAACGTCGAGCGAAGCAAAATACTCCATTTTTCCACATGAATTTACGGAATTATGTTTGACCTCACTGTGACCTTGACCTTTGACCGATTTTGACCAAAATCTAATCAGCACTAGCCATCACCCTCCTGAATCACGTGGTTTAATTTGACATTGGTAGCTTCTTCCGTTCTCGAGTTATCGTGCCTACAAACAAACAAACAAACAAACAAACAAGCAGTCATAGACTGGTACTTACGAAGTCGTCAACTTGACCACTGACCTTGTCTAATAAAAGCTGTCTCGAGAGAAGGTAGCGACGCAAACCAGAAGTTTCTGAGATGATTCTGTACTAAACCATCAAAAATCGAATGTTTTGGATGTTTCACCTCACTGTGACCTTGACCTTTGACCGATTTTGACCAAAATCTAATCAGCGCTCGCCATCACCCTCCTGAATCACGTGGTGTAATTTGACATTGGTAGCTTCTTCCGTTCTCGAGTTATCGTGTCTACAAACAAACAAACAAACAAACAAACAGAAACGGGAGGCATCAATATACTCACGAAATCTTTAGATTTCGTAAGTTACAAACGAACAAACAAACAAGCAGTCATAGACTGGTACTTACGAAATCGTCAACTTGACCTCTGACCTTGTCGAATAAAAGCTGTCTCTCGAGAAGGTAGCGACGCAAACCAGAAGTTTCTTCGATGATTCTGTATCAAACCATCAAAAATCGTAACGTCGACCAAAGCAAAAATCTCCATTTCTCCACGCAATTATACCTAACGTAACTCAACGACGCGTCTGCTCGAGCGCACTGCATCATGGGACGACCCGTGACGCGTCGAGTGAAATATTTTTATACAATCTTAAAACGTCTCCAAAACATCCGATTTTTACCAGAATTTCGACAAATGAGTTTTAAGCGTCCTAAGCGATCGCAAAAACCAAAGACAAAATTAAAATCGAAGTTAAAACGAACTCGTAACGTCGAGCGAAGCAAAATACTCCATTTTTCCACATGAATTTACGGAATTATGTTTGACCTCACTGTGACCTTGACCTTTGACCGATTTTGACCAAAATCTAATCAGCACTAGCCATCACCCTCCTGAATCACGTGGTTTAATTTGACATTGGTAGCTTCTTCCGTTCTCGAGTTATCGTGCCTACAAACAAACAAACAAACAAACAAACAAGCAGTCATAGACTGGTACTTACGAAGTCGTCAACTTGACCACTGACCTTGTCTAATAAAAGCTGTCTCGAGAGAAGGTAGCGACGCAAACCAGAAGTTTCTGAGATGATTCTGTACTAAACCATCAAAAATCGAATGTTTTGGATGTTTCACCTCACTGTGACCTTGACCTTTGACCGATTTTGACCAAAATCTAATCAGCGCTCGCCATCACCCTCCTGAATCACGTGGTGTAATTTGACATTGGTAGCTTCTTCCGTTCTCGAGTTATCATTTTTTGGATGTTTGACCTCACTGTGACCTTGACCTTTGACCGATTTTGACCAAAATCTAATCAGCACTAGCCATCACCCTCCTGAATCACGTGGTGTAATTTGATATGGGTAGCTTCTTCCGTTCTCGAGTTATCGTGCCTACAAACAAACAAACAAACAAACAAACAAACAGAAACGGAAGGCATCAATCTACTTACGAAATCTTTAGATTTCGTAAGTAACAATTTACTACAATCTCAAAATGATATGTGGATCCGGAGGTGGTCAAACAAGAGCATTGAGAGAAGTTTATCATTTTATTTCTGCTCAACAAAGACACATAAACCAAGAACTAAGTTCTAAAATAATATTTGTGAATATACTCGATGGTGATGAATGCAATCGGAAAATTAATTTATTACCTCGAATATATCGTGAACAAATATTCATTGGATCACTCTTTGAGTGGAATGAAAATATAAAAGCAAATCAGTGAGTCTCAATTTAACATGTGCTCAATGGGGCAGAGATCGCTCTCCTGTTTTGACCTGATGGGCCGAGAGTCAGAGGGGGCGGGGGTGGGGGGGGATCATTCACCTATTTTGGGTTTTTTGGGTCTTGGGACAGTCTCAATTTAACATGAGCTTGTATGGGAGGGGAAGAAAATCAGTCTCAATTTAACATGATCTTGTATGGGAGAGGGGAATAAACATTCTCAATTTAACATGAACTTGTATGGGAGAGGGAGAAACCTAACCCTAACCCTAACAAATCGTCTCATGTTTAAGGTTTTTTTAGGGGTTGTCAGAGAGTTTCCCCTATTCATTTGTATGGGAAGGGGAGGAACCAGTCTCCTGTTTTGGGTTTTTCCAGGGTTAATTCAGAGAGTTTTCGCCCTTTCCCCCATTCATTTGCATGGATGCCTTGGAAGCCCCATTTATCCTCTACTCATCATCACACCATTTTAAAGACTCCTTCCCGAAGCTCGTTCCCGGGGTCAGCTTTTTGCAGGCTCCAATCATGGTACCCTTTCTTGTGGCAATGTTTTTACGGCCGGATGGCCTTTGTGATGCCAATTCTGAGTCGCCTTCGACACACGGGGATAACTACAAGTATACTGGTGCTCATTCTGCTGACCTGGGAAGGATGACAGGTTGAGTCAACCCCCCTGATGTTAATCAGTGGCCAGCGGGGCTCAAACTCAGGACCCCGAGGATTCCAAGCCACTACCCGAACCACTAAGCCAACACCAGGCAATATATTGTTGTGGGCCAGGGGTCAGTGGCAAGAACGACCACTAGGTGGGGGAGGTTTGCGTCATCTCCCACCAAACTCCCCGGAATTGTAGGACGTTGCTCGGATAACTTCGCGAGTCGGCAGGTCATTTAACCGACTGTGGTCGCCAATGTCTCAACCGCGTAGCGTAGGATCTATTTGTCTATAACCAATTTAACTACGCGATTTCCACTACCAGGGAAACCATGCCCTCAGCATGTCTTGCTCGAACCGGGTCACTCTACTGACTGCGGTAGAGTTCCAACGACCGACTACCAACCCCAGTTCGGGTGCAGCCGAGCGGAAACTGGCAAAGCCGTGCCGGCTGGAATGAACGAATTTATCGGGTATCAAAACCTGGTTAAACTCATATCCGAACCATGCTGGACCAATGCAAGAAGGGACGGAAACAAACTGGGGGCATTTCTAACACGTTTTATTTACAGTAAATGAAGACACAAAGCAAGACTGAACGCAAATATGCAAGAAGTATTTACAATGATCCAAAAACACTTATTCAGTTCTACTTAAAGTCAGGCCCACACGTGGACACACACACAAAATTAAAAGAAACCCAGTCTTTATTGGACCCTCGCAGCCGTGGAGAGAGACAAGCTGGGGAGCCAGAGTTCGGTGGTGTACCTGACCGTCAGAGGAAGGACGTGCTCCGCGATGCGGCACCTGGCAATGGTCGCTGGTTTGATCCCCAGTCACACGTGTGGGACTCGAGGTTCGTGGTGGAGCTCGGTTGGCGAATGGCCGGGGTCCACGGAGAGGGGTTGGGGTTGCTCTTTCCTTCCTCGTGAAGGGCTAACAGAGACACGTTTGCCACCTCGACGCCCACCAAAAACTCTTCAAAAGAAAATTGAAAAGACTCTCCAAGACCCCAAAAAGACTCTCCAAGACCTCAAAAAGACCATCCAAGGACTCAAAAATACCACCTGCCTCAGAGAGTGCTCGGGAATTTATCAACTTCCCTCAGCGGGGAGGGGCCTTGGTGAACACACCTCGCTGTCCGCCTCTGATTGAACAGGTCCTTCGGCCCACCTTTCCGGGGCGGGGCCTTGGCATGCACAAAATTGGTCGACGAGCTCGGAGTACTATGACGTATGCCAGCGTGCTTCAGCGTGCTCTTAACGTACACAAAACTTACCCATAACATATTTGACGCGTGCCAGTGTATTCGCCAAATTTTTCATACGTCGGCATACGCTGGCAAAAACGTCAATGTGTGACATCAGCTTGACCAACGACCGCCACCAGTACTGTTGGTCAGTGGGGTACCGGTGGGAAATGTGCTACTGCTGGGCGAAGAAGGAGAAGGAGACGGGGAAGGCATGTCCAGAGGCAGTGGGAGAGGGGGAAGGATGGAAGTGTGGAGGTGAGAGTTGGAACTCTGAATGTTGGGACTATGACTGGCAAAGGGCGAGAGTTGGCTGATATGATGGAGAGAAGAAAGGTGGACATATTGTGTGTACAAGAGACCAAGTGGATGGGGAGTAAGGCGAGGAGCATTGGAGGTGGTTTCAAACTGTTCTACCATGGTGTGGATGGGAGGAGAAATGGTGTCGGGGTAATCCTGAATGAGGATCATGTCAAGAGGGTATTGGAGGTGAGGAGAGTGTCGGACCGAGTGATGAGTGTGAAGTTGGTAATTGAAGGGGTGTTGATGAATGTCATCAGTGCATACTGCATAAGCCCCACAAGTGGGGTGTGAGATGGAGTATAAAGAAGATTTCTGGAGTGAGTTAGATGAAGTGCTGGAGAGCGTATCCAAGGATGAAAGAGTGGTGATTGGAGCAGATTTCACTGGGCATGTTGGGGAAGGGAATAAAGAGGATGAGGAGGTGATGGGTAGGTACGGTGTCAACAAGAGGAATGTGGAAGGGCAAATGGTGGTAAATTTTGCAAAAATAATGGAAATGGCGGTGGTAAATACGTATTTCAAGAAGAAGGAGGAAGACAGGGCGACGAACAAGAGTGGAGGAAAGTGCACACAGGTGGATTACATCTTAAGCAGGAGATGCAACCTGAAAGAGATGAGAGACTGAAAGGTGGTGACAGGGGAGAGTGTAGCTCGACAGCATAGATTGGTGGTCTGTAGGATGATTTTGGAGGTGAGGTTGAGGAAGAGAGTGAGGGCTGAACCAAGGACCAGATGGTGGAAGCTGAAGGAGGAAGACTGTTGCGTGAAATTTAGGTAAGAGGTGAGACAGGTGTTGGATGGTGGTAAAGAGGTGTGGGATGATTGGGCAACTACAACAGAAGTGGTGAGTGAGATAGCAAGGAAGGTACTTAGTGTGACATCTGGACAGAGGAAGGAAGATAAGGAGACTTGGTGGTGGAACGAGGAAGTACAGGAAAGTATAAGGAAGAAGAGGTTGGTGAAAAAGAAGTGGGATAGCCAGAGATGAAGAAAGTAGACAGGAGTACAAGGAGTGGCGGCGCAATGCGAAGAGAGAGAGGTGGCAAAGGCTAAGGAAAAGGCATATGGCAAGCTGTATGAGAAGTTGGATACAAAGGAAGGGGAAAAGGATTTGTACAGATTGGCCAGACAGAGGGACCGAGCTGGGAAGGATGTGCTGCAGGTCAGGGTGATAAAGGATGCAAATGGGAATGTGCTGACAAGTGAGGAGAGTTTGTTGAGAAGGTGGATGGAGTACTTTGAGGAGCTGATGAATGAAGAAAATGAGAGAGAGAAGGTTGGAAGAGGTGGAGATAGTGAATCAGGAAATGGGGTGGATCAGTAAGGATGAATTGAGGACTGCTATGAAGAGGATGAAGAGTGGAAAGGCGGTTGGCCCAGATGATATACCAGTGGAGGCATGGAAGTGTTTCGGAGAGATGGCAGTGGAGTTTTTAACCAGATTGTTTAATAAAATCTTGGAAAGTGAGAGAATGCCTGAGAAGTGGAGAGTAAATGTACTTGTTCCGATTTTTAAGAACAAGGGTGATGTGCAGAGCTGTGGTAATTACAGAGGGATAACGTTGTTAAGCCACACCATGAAGTTGTGGGAAAGAGTAGTGGAAGCTCGGTTGAGAGAAGAGTTGATGATTTGTGAGCAGCAATATGGCTGTATGCCAGGAAAGAGCACCAATGATGCGATGTTTGCTTTGAGAATGTTGATGGAGAAGTATAGGGAAGGCCAGAAGGAGTTACATTGTGCGTTTGTGGATTTAAAGAAAGCTTATGATAGGGTGCCAAGAGAGGAGTTGTGATATATTGTATGAGGAAGTCGGGAGTGTCAGAGAAGTCTGTGAGGGTGGTGCAGGATATGTATGAGGACAGTGTGACAGCAGTGAGGAGTGCAGTCAGAATGACGGACCGGTTTAAGGTAAAGGTGTGATTGAACCAAGGATCGACTCTGAGCCCTTTCCTGTTTGCAATGGTGATGGACAGGTTGACGGACGAGATCAGACATGAGTCTCCATGGACTATGATGTTTGCGGATGACATCATGATCTGTAGGGAGAGTAGGGAGCAGGCTGAGGTGAGCCTCGAGAGGTGGAGGTACGCACTGGAGAGAAGGGGAATGATAGTCAGTAGGAGTAAGACGGAGTACATATGCATAAATGAGAGGGAGGGCCGGGGGTGGTGGTATGGTGCGGTTGCAAGGAGTTGAGGTGGGGAAGGTGGATGGGTTTAAATACTTGGGATCAACTGTCCAAAGTAACGGAGAGTGTGGTAGAGAAATGAAAAAGAAAGTGCAGGCAGGATGGAGTGGGTGGAGAAGAGTTGCAGGAGTGATTTGTGACAGAAGGGTAGCTGTAAGAGTGAAGGGGAAAGTATATAAGAGGGTAGTGAGACCAGCTATATTGTATGGTTTGGAGGCGGTGGCACTGACAAAAAGACAGGAAGCGGAGCTGGAGGTAGCAGAGTTAAAGATGCTGCGATTCTCGCTGGGAGTGACGAGGATGGACAGGAGAAGAAATGAGTATATTAGAGGGACAGCACAGGTAGGACGGTTTGGATATGTGCACAGGAGGGAAGCGGAGTATATCAGGAGAAGGATTCTGAGGATGGAGCCTCCAGGTAGGAGGAGAAGAGGAAGGCCAAAGAAGAGGTTCATGGATGCGGTGAGGGTGGACATGTGGGTGGTTGGAGTGTCAATGGAAGATGTGGAGGATAGAGCAAAATGGAGACGGATTACACTGAACAACAAAAATTTTTTACTGGAGATGTGTAAAGTGATTTAGACTAATTTGGGTACGCTGATTTCAAAAATCATAACCGTTTTGCTGTATCACGTCAGGATTTTCAGTAACAGAAATATTCCCATTGCCTAGAAGTCAGGATTTCAATGAAATTTACAAAAATTCATTTATTTCATCATGAATGCTTCAAAATTATAGAAATTACAGAAAAACTCCACTAGAATGTAATTAAAAATGCTTTAGGCATTTGGCTTTGCGTTTGTGCTGCTCTGTGTCAGTTTCACGATGCAGGAACCAGCAGAAATCGCCCATCATGTTCGGGTTGTGCCGCCCTTGGTAACGCGTCTCCATGAGTGAAATCTCTTGGTGGAATCGCTCGCCGTGCTCGTCCGAGACTGCTCCCAAGTTGTCAGGGAAGAAGTTCAGGTGCTGGTGTAGGAAATGGATTTTCAGGGACATCCTGGAGCCAAGTTTCCTGAAGGACTCCAGCAGCTGCTGCACTATTTCTTCATAGTTGTCCGCGCGCTCGTTCCCCAAGAAGTTGTCCGTCACAGCTTTGAAGCTCCTCCACGCTGCCAGCTCTTTGGGGTTTAGAGTTGTCGGAAAAGTTTCGTCCTTCATAATCTGTCGGATTTGCGGTCCAACAAAGACACCAGCCTTGATCTTGGCCTCCGACAAGGTGTTGCCAAACTTTTCCTTGAGGTATAAAAACCCATGCCCATTCAGATCCATTGCCCGTACAAAACTTTTCATCAAGCCGAGCTTTATGTGGAGTGGTGGAAGGAAAACCTTGGCTGGGTCGACAAGGGCGACATGCTTCACGTTGTGTCGACCAGGTACATGCTCTTTTCGCTCTTCCCAATCTTTCTTCGTCCAGTGATTCTTGTCGTCTCTGCTATCCCAGAGACAAAGGAAGCACATGTATTTCGTGTAGCCTGACTGCAGCCCTAACAACAGTGCCACCACTTTCAAGTCTCCACAGATGTGCCAGTTGAAGTCATTGTACTTGATGGAATCAAGCAGCTGCCGCATAGTCTCATAGGTCTCTGTCATGCCGAACGCGTGAGCCAGTGGGACTGATGGTTTCTCGTTGCCATTGTGGAGCAAAACAGCCTTCAAGCTGTTCTTCCCCGAGTCGATGAAGAGGCGCCAGTCTGCAGGATCGTGATCACACCCAAGTTCTTTCAACAGACCGTTGATGTCACTGCAGAATGTCATCGTGTCTTCCATCTCAAAGAACTCAGCCATGTCTCTGTGACGTGCTCTGAACAAGGATATCTTGGTGTTAGGTTCAAGTAGATTCCACTGCTGCAGCCTTGATCCAAGCAGCTCTGCCTTCGCCTTTGACAGCGAGAGATCTCTTACAAGATCATTTAAGTCTCCCTGGTTCAGAAGGTGTGATTCTTGAGTGTCGGGTTCAAAAGGTTCATCATCACCATCCTCTTCACCACTGCTTACAGCTATGTTCTGATCAGCTGGAGGTGTTGGAACGGGGTTCTCGTCATCATGAGGCACAGGTTTACGAGCAGAGACGCAGTCAGCGTACTTGATGTGACCTTTATTCTTCTTGTTGAAGCCGGCGATGCTTGTGCAGCAGAAATAACAATCATCATGATGATTCTGCGGCTCACGCCATATCATGGGCACCGCAAATGGCATGCTCACGCGCTTGCCCACCAACCACTGAGTCAAGGTTGTGTGACAGCTTGTGCAGCAGATGTGTGGTGCCCAGCTCTGTTCTTGGTCCCCCACCTTACACCCGAAGTAGTGAAAGTAGGCGGCCTTCATTTTCACTGCTGTAGATATACTTCGCTGTTGATCTTTTTTGGTATACCGACCACAGACATAACAGAAGTTGTCAGGATGATTGGTACAGGAACGCCTACTCATCTTTATCTGAAAGAAAGAAATATAACACAAGTTAACAACAATTGTACGAAATAGACATGTTAAAGACATATGTAAATTTCATTGAAATCCTGACTTCTAGGCAATGGGAATATTTCTGTTTCTGAAAATCCTGACGTGATACAGCAAAACGGTTATGATTTTTGAAATCAGCGTACCCAAATTAGTCTTAATCACTTTACACATCTCCAGTAAAAAAATTTTTTGAAATTTGTTGTTCAGTGTTATCCGTTGTGGCGACCCCTAACGGGAGCAGCCGAAAGAAGAAGAGATATATATATATATATATATATATATATATATATATATATATATATATATATATATATATATATATATATATATATATATATATCAGGATCTAAAGTTTGATTGAAGTGATATTATTTAAACAGGACTTATAGTGATATATACAAGACTTATAGTGATATTATTTAATTCCAGGAATCAAGGAAGTGTGATATTTTTAATATCTAAGCAAAACATTCTCGGAGTTATACTCATCTTCCATTTCTGCTGTCAAACCAATGACAAACTCATTTACCGGTAAACAATATTTCAATCAATCTTTAGTATTAAAATCAAGTCCTTTGGGAATCTGAGTCACTGTATATGTTTTATCGAAAGAAAAATTAATTCATAAATAAGATTTCACATTCAAAAAGTTTATTAGATATTTTTTTGCTGCAAACATTCTACATCCTCAACTTTCAAAACAATGTTGTCCAAATTTCAGGATCAAAGTCACCATTAATTCACAGCCTATTTTCAGTTGCAAACATATCCAACATCTTTATGATATTATTCTGGCAGGAATGAACAAATGACATTATATGTAATTGAATAATCAATGATTGAAAGTTCATAAACTTAAAATGTATTTGGGATGAAGAAACGTTCCCTTGCAAAGAACAAATTGTATATGTTCTGTGTAAATTCTTGAAGCTGATGTTTACAGTTCTGTTCAACAGTGTTTAACCTATAGTCATTTAGCAAGTTAAGCAACACAATTGGAGTCACTGTCACTATCAGATGAAATGCCTTCTACATTAAATTGTCGCACTGCTTCATTTTCAGTCAGAGGGGACAATTCTGATTTGACAGGCAAATCTGATCTGATCTACCACCTTTCTTTAAATCATTCTGCAGATTTTGCACAACCTCCCCTTCACTGACAATTTTATCTAGTTCACAAAGAGTGTGCTGAATGCTTGGCTTTATTCTAGCAAAATTTACTGTGCCTCTGAAATGTTTTGCTCAGTGCCCCAAAGTGTGGAAGAATTTTCTTCAGTATATAAATTGCCCCAATGAACTTAACAGAATTAATATTACTTAGCAAACCACAGCCAATGGCATCTTGCTCCTTGCACTGCTGAAGAGTCAGTAACAAAGGCAGAATGTCCATATCGACAACCTCTACACTATTCTGCAATGAAAGCCACCTTGTACGGCATGATTTACGTACTTTGCGAACAATGCTATCTCTTGAATGATTTGTTAAATTTACTCTTTTAACTTCTTCTTGTATTTTGACATACAGTGCTGTACGCTTGGGGGAGTTGTTGAAAAAATTCCAAAGCTGTACAAGAATAGTCTCAATTGTGGCAATATACTTAACAGTATCATTGGCACCAGAGCATGCTAAAGCAAGTCTATGGCAAATGCAATGCACTGAAATAATTTATTTCTTAAGCCGCTTCAGCCGAGCTGCAACACCATTCTTCACCCCCATCATAACACTACAACCATCTGACACAAAGCTACTTAGATTGTCAAAAGGCAGCCCACATTCCTCAAGACTTTCAGTAACAAGTTTGGTGATAGTTTCAGCATTTGCTGAAACAGTTGCTGAAACAGAGTTTTTTAGAACATCCTTTATAAAAAGGTAATCTATCTGTGGCATTGCTGTTGATGGATTCACATTGCTACAAATCCAAGCAGCTGTTCAGATACCGAAATGTCAGTCACCTCATCTATCAATAAGCCAAAACATTGTGCTTTTGAAACTCTGTCTGTCACAATTTTTTCGTAACATTACCTATTGTGATAAAGATCGCTCGGATTGATCTACTAAACTGGTAGCGGAAATGTTTCATATTGGCGAGACCCACGACTTGGAGGAACTCTATGAAGTTCTTAAGTTTTTGTTAGCAATGTCTTCCTTAGCAAGGAAATAACAGCTCATGAAAGCATTGTATTATACCTCATTAGCAAATGTTTCTCTATCCTTAAGCTCTTTATCAAACACAGACACCCTCTGCATCAGTTCAGCCATAACAGCAGATTTGTGCTGTTCAGATGTAGAGTGCTCTAATAAAGCAACTTTCCTAAATCTACAGGCTGGCTCTGTGTTATAAATTCTAAACTTGTTCTGCTTATTTACTGTATTATGTTTCTTCCACAGAATACAAAACATGCCATGTTGGGTTTCACTGTAAACCAACCAATACAATCATGTTTTGCCACAGTGTGTAACTGGATCTGTCAGCCATTCATGGCTAAATCTCGATTTCGCTTTCTGTCTTTCTATTTCAGTATGACTTAATTTCCAACATTGTAACTGTTGGCATTTGTAAACTGTGTGGATACGTTCTGCTTCTGAGAATAATTCTCCCAACAATTTATTGATTACATCCTGGCCAGGACCTTCAGTAGGTGAAGATGTATCAAGATCTTTTACACTACACATAGAGATATCATGAGATAGATTAATGGGGAGCTACATGTGAAAGTTTCTTCTACCATTAAAGAACGAGATGATTCAGACTGTATGCCAGAATTGATTAGTTCAGAGAATGTTAATGAGTTGGCTGCAGTAGATGGTGTCACTGGATCAGGAACTGCAAGTTGATTTTCTTGCAGAGAGGGTGACAAAGTCCTGGCAGATTCAGAAAGTGAGAAAGAGTTCGCCGGTTGATTTACAGTGGGATGGTTGACTGGTTCAGGAGAGGGAGAGCAGACTGGTCCAGAAACAGGGAGAGATTCAAGTTCAGAGACTGGGAGAGATTCAGGTTCAGAGACTGGGAGAGATTCAGGTTCAGAGACTGGGAGAGGTTCAGGGAATTCTGCAAATAGCAAATAATTAAAATGTACATGTGCTGTATACTTGTGAATGAAAAATTGTGAATTGATAAGTTTCCCATGCTATCATTTTTAATGTGGCCCACACCCCACTCAATAAATGTAATGAAAATTGCTTGGATGTTAAGCAGTGGAGTAACTGAAAATAGTCCAAATGCATTCATCACTGAGAAACTGCTTTTCATAAGGGCCGACCATGAGCCAGAAGTTGAGGGCCACCTCAAACAATGACAACACCTAAACTTCACAACTCCCTAAATATCTGATGAACTATTCAAGCATAGAGAAGCTAAGTATTATATTTGTAAATTTTCTTTCATTCATTTTATGCATATTTTCCCTCTTCGATTTCATTTTACTTTGTTAAATATTGTTTATTATTATTATTTTATTGTGTTTTGTTTTGATTTACTAAACAGCTCAAACTAATAACTTTAGACTAGTTTATTGTTTGAAAATGAATGAAAAACATGTATTTAACTTCACTCGTTTTCTGATAATTTCTTTATTTGCTGTCAGCTAGCTTCAATCAGTCAACCAATCAAACAGTCGAAGTGTGAATACTGCGTCAGTCATAATCTCAATTTTGTTAAACTTCCACCTTACATTATCCGCCAATATCGTGTTGTTATACCGTCAAGAAAAACTCGCAAGTCTATGGTACATGCATGTACCTGCGGTACCAGTATTCAGTTGGTCAGTTCACAGCTGCTCATACTTGACCTTCACTTCAGTGAATAAACGGCGATTTTCAGTGCAAATAACCATGAATAATAACGTACAAATTCTGCGTTAAGCTTATAGGCTAATTACTTTATAAATTAAAAAGGCACAACGGGTGACCGTGTATTTTGGAGCCGCATCACTTGACAAAAGCACAAAATGGACGAGGTGAAACGTTTTTCGTGAAACAACAACAACGTCGCACTCGCAACAGTGCAAGTCTAGACCCATTACTGATGGCCAGAAGCTTACCTCCCATGTCTTTGGACTTCTTCGAAAATCCAAAGTCAAACAGGGATTTTCATTTCGATGCCATCGTTTCGGCACTGAAACTGCGAGGCCTACAAAGCCTCTCTATTGCAGGAGGCGTGTTTTAGCTGCTTGTGTTATTTTTAGGTCAGTGTTGTGCTAGACCTGGCGAGAGTACTAACAGTAAAAGTAAGCCCGCTTTTATCGAAATACTAATGTGTTTTCGTCTCGGATTTCAAAACAGGGGGTGTAGAGATTTCGTGGTGGCAAAAAAAAAAAAAATTATCGAAAAATCGGCACTGAAGTAGGCGGCAACTTTTGACATTTTTTCTCTGAGTAGACGGCTGCGGGTCGCCAGTAACCGGCTTCTAAGGAAACCCGAGCATATGGAGGGAGATCGAGGAAGGGTGGGGGAGCGAGGAAGGAGGAGGGAGCAAGGAAGGAAAGGGGAAAGGGAAGGCAACATGAGGGGAGGGCAAGGAAAGGCTGCATGAGGGGAGGCCAGGGGATGGCAAGGGAAGGCAACATGTGGGGATCGCAAGATAAGGCGGTGTGAGGGGAGGGTCCATCCGGACATAACCACTGTCTAAATAAGTCAAGGGAAGGCAGTCTGAGGGGAGGGCAAGGTAAGGCAGCATAAGGTGAGGGTCCGTAGGGACATAATCATGATTTGGATACATCTGGAGATAACCACCATCTGGACGACGGGTATACCAAGGTGGGTAGGTGGGGGGGGGAGAAAAATAGGGGAGGAGAGAGGAGTGGAGGAGCGAGGAGGTATAGAGACCAAGGAAGGATGTGGGAGTGAGGATGGGTGCGGGAGTAAGGAGAGAAGTGGGAAGAGAAGGCAGCATGAGGGGATGGCAAGGGAAGGCAGTGTGAGGGGAGGTACCATCTGGACATAACCACCATCTGGATACGTACGGAGATGGAAATAAACCACCAGCATCCAGACACGTATGGAGATAGCCACCATCAGGACATAACTACCGTCCAGTTTCATTCAGAGACAGAAAGAGAGAGAGGTGTGGGAGGATGCTGCACTGTATTAGGAGGGGGTGGAGCAAGGATGGGACAAAGAGAGAGAGAGAAATGGGTGTGGGTAGTTGGGTTTGAGGAGTTAGCAGAGAATGTTATGCTTTATGAGCAAACACACACACACACAGACACACACCCACACACCCACACTCATCTTGTGACAGGTGGAAAAAAAAATTGGCTTTGTAATTGAGAAAACAGGTTAATGCGCTGAACGACTTGAAAGTTTGGCAGTATCAAACGTATTTTCCTTTGAAACTCATAAAGAGAAACCATATAGCCTTTGTAAAGCACTGCACTAAGTCATATAAAAATAACCAATTGCTTTAGAAATATTCACGAAGACAAAGGAAAACGTGATCGCTCATACGCGGTGAGTTAAAAATTAAAACCTCCAAGATATGGAATGAAACTTTGCCACCAAGGCACCCACCTAACCAAGCGTGCTGGCATATTCACACACCCATGGAGAGTCCCTAAATTACAGTTCCATATATATCCATATATGTACCTCTATGTTTTAGCAGCCGCTGACTGTACATCCCGATCAGGACACGGCCTATTCGGCCTTCAACTGTAGGGCGCTCAGCAATGGCTTAAGCACTCAAACAAGAACTCCATTCAAATGGTTGGCAAGCAATAGCTACAGTATGTCCAAATGTGCAAACTATGCCGAATTATACAAATGAACACTTTTTCAGCAGTCAGAACTACTCCTAAGTTCAGTTCTGGAGCTTAAATTTTGCAATTTGGCTTAGTTTAAGAGATTCTTGAGGCTATGGCACATGCAGA
>NC_140961.1:101264460-101319460 GCF_056783735.1 Eptatretus burgeri | reverse complement strand
ACACTCTCCTCTAAGCTGTCAAGACTGGCTTCAAATCCCGACCCAGCAGTCATCCAGGTATTTCACAGGCAGAGTGATTCATCAATGGGTGCCATTTCTCGGATGGATGTATCACTGGCGTCCTGTCTGCCAGCATTATTTTGTGGACTTTAAAGATCCCACGGTGTCCTTCATGAAGAGTATGTGAGCTACATAGTGGAACCTTGAACAAATTACAAATTCTGCCTTAACCTCAGATGAACATCAAGCTTGACCAGCCAGTTCATGAAGGACTTGGGCCAAGATTCCTCCAGGCAACCGTAAATATCGTAAGAATAATTGTGGCCATTAAATAATAAAGGTATTGTTGCGGATTCGCGCCCGCCAGCGTGCGAGCGGCCACGTAACTCGAATCACGGCACGTCGCCCACCGGACGGACAATCCAGTCGTGACCCTCTCGGACTAACGCCGGGAACTAGTCACGGGTGGACCTTTCGGCCTCACCACGATCGTGCCAACCGGCCCCCCGCGTGGGATAGGGTTGCTCGCCAAATTCGACCTACCTAAGTACCCACACGGAGGGTAGACTGGGCGATCGCACCTCGCCGCAGGTCGACTTCGGACACGGGCCACTTTAAGCGACCCATTCCGTACTATCGGGATAACCGAGCGGTGTTATCGTCGGCCTCGACGGTTCGATTAATTATCGGGCGTTTTAGCCCACGACCAACCCTTTACGTGAAGTAAGATGGAGATTCAATAAAGGAAAAGACGAAGCGAAACGGGAAAACAGTTCAACATGAAGCACATTTATTTCGCGATGAACGGAAAGCACACATATACAATTACACCAAAAGCAAATGTAAAAGAAGAAGAAACACAATAATACACAAAAAGCAAATGCAACAATGCAGATCTAACCGACTACCGAGCACACGGCAACACTTATACAGTTTTACTTCACAGACGGCGCCGACAACACATACACTCAAAGCAAAAGAAAAGGACCACCCTCAAGGATGAGGGGGGTAGGCGGGCCTGGGGCCGAGACCGCGTCGGGCCTACCCGTCTGATGATGAGCCGCAAGATGGCGGTGGCGCCCCGACTCCACGGGCCTCGCGGACAGTGTCTAGTAGGGGGTGGGAACGGGGCCCCCTTCTCGCACTATCTCAGCGCGGGGGGAAACAGGAGGGGGTTGTTGATGCTCGGGGGAAGGAGGATATCTCCCTGTCTCGGGTCCCGCGACGAGCGTCTCCACCACGACCTCGGTCGCGCCGCCGGCCTCTCCCTCCGCAGCTCCCCGACTCCGACACGAGCACCCCCTCGACCGCCTTCGCCGCCGCCACCTCTCCACAGCTCCGTCCAACCGCCTTCTCCGACTCCTCTCTTGACTCGTCCCAACTCTTCACTGACTCCGAACTCTTCACTCGTCCCAACTCTGCACTGACTCCGAACTCTTAACTGCCTTGACTGACGAACGCAGCCCCTTATATGCCCCGTGGCCTCGCTCCTTCACCTTCGACCCTTTACCTCCGACCCTTCACCTCTAACTGGCTCCCCATTGGACCGAGGAAAAGTGGGCGTGAATGCTTTTTGATCCATGAATTTGCATATAGCGATATTACTCCAACGCACCTGGAGGCGGGGCCAAATCGCCCCACGCTCGCCGATAGGACGGAACAGAAGTGGGCGTGAGTCGTTTTTGATCCGTTTTCTTCGGAAAGGCTGTGCCTCTGCACCCGCTGCTCGGTGCGCGCCCTGCACGAGTCCAGTATCGGTGCCCACAAGCGGCGTGGGAATGACGGTGATGCGATGGTTGCGAGGGCGAGTTGTGACGGTAAAGGTCGTGGCTGTTGTTGTGAAGCGGCGTTGCGGTTGGTGGTTGTTGTGTGATGGCTGTTGAGACGTGGTTGGTGGTGGTAGTAATGGCGGCTGGTCCAAAATAAAGATAGTAAAAGAAAAATGGCTATCTAGAAGGGTCGCAGCCCGCATGAATGACATTTATTCCCTCTAAACAACGGGTTTGGGCCTAACTACACATATACTTACCGAGATATCTCACCTAAGGGACCTGAATGGTGGTTTGCGAATTTCGTCAACCACAACAGTATTAACAAACCACCATCTGCATGGTGCGCACATACACGTGATCCCATTGCCCCCCTCCACGGTCGCTCCTAGAGGAAGCGGGTGTTTCTAGTTCATTAAATTCACTTTATTTTGGTCTGTTCTTTATGCTGTATGCCTAAAAGTTAGTCCAATAAATTTTAGAAAGACCAAGATTGCCTCATGAATCTTGTTGAACTAATTGTTTATAATTTGTCAAACAACACAAAGCAACTCAATAATACAAAAGCAAAGCTCATTTGTAGAATACCCTTCCAGTAACATTTCAAAAAAGCTAAGGTTTGGGCAGATCACATTCAAATGAGCAACAATGAGTGATGTCAGCTGAAATACGTAGTCATCATAGTGTATGATGAGGTCAACAACTCCTCGCAGCTATCTAGACACATGCTTGAAGGAATTTTATGTTCCGAGTGAATAACGTCATAAAGCTATCTTTTCACAATCAAATTTTTGTTTTAATAAGTTTGAGGTGAACTTCCATTCTTCACTTGTTTTTCAAATGCTTCATGTGAAATTTAAAAAAATGTATAAACCCTTGTATTTGTATACAAAATGAAAAGTGTTTGTTGCAGAATATCATAATAACATGATTATCATAAAAGCTCCTTTCCAAAGACAGTGATAACAATAAGCATGAATATGTGAACGCTGTTCAAAAGTTTGTAGACTCATGTGATTTTTGATTTTCGCCAGTTAACGGAGATTATGACCATGATCCATTGATTATTCATGACCAGAGTATAGAACATGTTTCTGAGCATAAGTATATGGGCAGAGTGATGATGACAATTTGAAATGTAGCAAGAATTCCCCAAGTGTTGGCTTGCAAAGCATACCAAAGTTTGTATTTTTTTCAGGAAAGTCAAACAGTTTCATGACGATAATAGAATTTTGATTCTTTTATATCCGTTTTTAATCCAAAGTGTTCTTACTTTCAGTTTGTTATATACATTTGGTGATTTGTCAAAGGAGAATGTAAATATATTCAAAAGACCTAGCAAATAACAAGGAAGATGGCACAGTAAGTAATAATGACAAACCTTCCCTCAATTTGTACCTCTTATTTATAAGAGAAGCCTTGCATGCGTGTGAGTTACATCCATTCCTTGCACTGTTCTCCTGACTTCACCCCCCAATTTCTATACTATGGCCACCAATTTAGGAATCCTTTAAACTTTAAAGTTCACCCTTTAGAACTCTTTAAAACTTTCAAATTTATCCTTTATAACTCTTTAGCATTTCACTTCAGAACCCTTTCTTTCAAGCAGCACTTTTACTGCGGATGTTAGGCAGGTCCTTGCCATTATTGGTTCACGAGTCAGTAAGTGACCACTATATTCGTTATGGGTGTGTCTGTCTGTCTGTTTGTCCTGAGCATAACTCCGTGGGTTTTGATCTGATCCTGATAAAATTTGGGTGGGAGGTTTATATCATGATCTAGTTGTGTTTTCCTGAGAATGGGCATGCTGCACCCATTATGGGCGGAGCCACACCCAAAAAACTTGTGTTTTTAGGGGGTAGCCGATTTCAAGTTACATCTTCTCTGAGGGGGTTTGTCGAATCTGGCAGTGGTTTCGGTATTTGGTTAGCCCAATGGCACCTGCATAGCCCCACGGAGCTCAATTTTTCATTTTCGTCCCAAGGTCAAGGTCACAAGGTCATGAGCTTAGAAAATATCAAAAAAATCAATAAATTGGGCATCGAGCTCCTTGGGTTTTCAACTGTTTTGAATGAAAGTTGGTATGCAAGTCGTGCTCTTCAAGTACTACAACTTTCATCATTTACGTTTTTCCCGATTCCCACCCGTTTGCCCGTGGCGTCCCCTCGAAGGTCAAAAAATAAAAAAGGCGAACTGTGTACATTGCTTGTGAACCATCGCAGTCTCCAGACTTGTTTATGACTATTTTCTCGTGAAATTGAGAGTTGAACAGGTGACTGACAGGTTTCTGAGAAGTTGGTAATTGCATGAAAGGAGAGTAGAAAGCATTAAATATTCGACTGTTTTGACGTGGGAATGCCCGTTTCCTTTTATGAGCGGGAAGTAAGTGAGAGTAAAGATGGGACAGCTTTAGAAGGGGGAGGGGTTGAGGACTTTCAGTGTCAGAGGGGAGAGTTTGAAGGTTTGAGTGTGGGGAGGGGATTTATGCCTGAGAGTTGGTAGGAAGGGTGAGGACTTGGAGTTTGGGAGGGGGTGAGAGCAAAGATGAGATAGAGTTGGGAAGGGGAGGCTGAGGCTTTTTTGTTGTGTGTGTGTGTGTGTGTGTGTGTGTGTGTGTGTGTGTGTGTGTGTGTGTGTGTGTGTGTGTGTGTGACTGGAGAGGGGTGACGCAATCACCCTCAGGAAAATATGCAATATGCTCGTATATGAGAAACCTGTTGTCTTGAAAGTTCAAAAATTCGCACAGATCAAGACCCATCACACCCACTTTATATTTATTTTAGTTTTAATCATTCAGGCATTCGCCTTTCCACTTACTTCCTGCTGTTGTTTTAGACAATCATTGTGCCAAATGTAATTCATATATTCAATGTCAATGCAAATGAGTGTCATGCAATGCAAACACTCCCTTTCCATTATAATTTCTCAACTTTGATTTTGAATTGCCAGTGGATGTAAAATTTCCATGTTTTTTCACAAGGACAAGAAGTTAATAAATTAATGAAATTAAAAATATATATTTAAGTATAAAAATGTTTACATTTTGCTTACATTAAAAAGAAATGTTTTCGCCTTTCTGGCAATGTAACATTTTGGCTGATAATCACATGAAATGTTAATTACTGTGCTGGATTATAACAGTCATAGTTCACA
This sequence comes from Eptatretus burgeri, assembly GCF_056783735.1. Lineage (NCBI taxonomy): Eukaryota > Metazoa > Chordata > Myxini > Myxiniformes > Myxinidae > Eptatretus > Eptatretus burgeri. Next base: position 101,314,538 of record NC_140961.1, on the reverse strand, counting down.
TTATTTTCAGTAGAATATGTCATTTATATCCAACAATGTACTTTACTTTTAAAAATTTTAAAAGTCCATGAATAAGTATAATTGTATTTTTTATCTAGAAATGCAATGTTATGAATGAGGAAGAATAACTCTAACCTTATTTTTTCCACTTTTCCAAGCAATAGCACTTTCATTGAGATAAAAAGTTTTTCCATGAGAAGGAGACATTTCAAAGAAGCCAAAGGAATGAAGCTGTGGTTCTTCATTGTCAGCCATCTTCCAGTTGAGAAACTCATAGGTTACAGGTGGATCTCCATTTTCATCAAAGCGAAAGAGTTTCCCCATGCTGGTGACAAAACTAACATTCCTCAAATAAAGCAGCAACTGAAAAAACACAAGGGTATATTATCATATGTACTAGTGTGTGTGTGTGTGTGTGTGTGTGTGTGTGTGTGTGTGTGTGTGTGTGTGTGTGTGTGTGTGTGTGTGTGTGTGTGTGTGTGTGTGTGTGTGTGTGTTGTGTCTCCTCCACAACTCCAAAACCATGAAACCGAGCAGCCTGAAACTTTGCATGCATACTAAGGTAACTCCAAGGAAGTGCATGAGTGAACATTTTGTGTTTGGGTGAATTAAAACACTCCTTTTAAAGGTAATTAACAACCTTATTTAATTAACCTTTATCAAGGCTCAGCCTTGGTCAGCCCTCTGTCAGCTTGCATGTGTCTTAATTTGCCATTTTGTTTGGCCAATTCAAAATGCCTTGATTGGGAAATATGAACTACTCTAACAGACCAATTGAAGTCGATAATTAAAATATTACATCTGATTTGAGAATTTGATCTGGTGGACAAAATATGTGTCAAAATCTGCAGTAAAATCTGAAAATTTTCACAAATTAGCGATTTTTATAATGAAGTGTATTTATTTAAGCAAATCATTAATCTTAATTTTACCCTTGCTGAAGGAGAGCATGTTGCATTTGGGTCCGTTTATCTCTTAGTTTGTTTGTCCGCACAGAACTTTAGTGTGCTTCTCTGCAAACACTTATCAGATTGAGAGGAAATTTTCACTACTGGAGCGACAACTCATGGAGAATGTTTTATTGATAATTATGACGTCCATCGGTCACAGGGTCTGGCAGCCATGTTGGAAAAAAATGGAAAAACTTTGGACCTCTGTATCTGTGAAGCAGCACCAAGGAAAAAATTGAAACTTGGCACATGGCAAGTTCAAGTGATTTTTATGATGTCATAGGTGCCTTCGATATGATGTCATGATTGCATATGTAGGAAGCTACATCTGATCAGTATGAAAATATTTGAGGGTCATCTCGGGATAAAATGGTCTTCAAAAAAGAAATTGATGACATCTTTGGTCACATGATTCGGCAGCCATATTGGGTTTTTTTTTACTTCAGAAATCTTCTCTGAAGTGGCTGAACAGATCGAGGTGAAAATTTACATGTATGACCACCTATCCTTGAGGAACAAAAGGTTCACACATATGATGTCATTGGTCAAATGGTTTGGCAGCCATATTGGATTTACCCTTAACACAATATCTTCTTCTCCAGAATGGCTGGACATCCATCCATCCATTGGGGCCATACTCTATGCAGAGCAATGGTGCTGCCTAAGCAGTCTCATTGGCTATTGGGTACAATCCTGGACAGGTTGCCACTCCGACACAGGATACCAGCAAGCTGGCACTCATTTTGCCAACATCGGAAGGATGACAGGCAGAGTCAACCCCACCTGGTATTAATTCAATGAAGACAGATTATGAACTTCGGATCCTAGGATCCCACCCCCACCACCCTAACCATTAAGCCATCACCAGCCTTCAGAACAGCTGGATAGATCAAGAGGAAACGTCACACAAATGTTCCCTAAGCCGTGGGTGTACAATTTTTTTTATTTTTTTTCGGAATAATTGATAGGTCACATGATTTGGCAGCCATATTGGATTGAAGAAAAATATTAAATAATGTTTTCTCTTGAACCGCTTCACCAACCAACATGAAACTTCACAATTATTATCTAGTGGTGATGGGGAAGATATGTTTTAAATTTCAACTTGATCAGAAAGATGTGTAGTATGGCAACCAGAATTATTTAATTTTATGATCTGGATTCTTTTAGGTTTTTCTTTTTTTTTTGGAATAAGGCTCACTTGGCTGTCTCTGGATGGATTTGAGTGTCGAGGAGTAGAAGCTGAAATGTAAACCCTATCCAGGTTCCCCCTGATGAATTCTTTGCTTTTTACTTGCTTGGCTTCCTTCCAATTATTACAATACAGGACTGTACCTTTTTGGATGGTCTTCCATTTGATTTGAATTTATTTAAATCCAATTCCAAATTCCATTGAATAATAATAAACATCATGGGTCAGGGTCTGGTGTCCAATTAAAGAGGGGTTGCATCAAAGCGGGACGTCTTGGTATCCAGTCATCACTGCCAACAGTTATAAAGTGGCAGTTCTTATTATGTCACTTATTAATTACGTAACACAGTAGTACACAAACGCCACACAAATCAAGTCCTGGTGACGGTCTGTGTGGATGCAAATTTAACAAACAAAAAAAAAATTTAACAAAATACATTACTAAAAACAACACAAACAACAAACAAAAGTCCTGACAAGGGTCTGCAATCTCTGATTGCTATTTTTTTTATTGTTTATACTGTTCAGACGATTATATTTAGTGAAGAAAAGATGAAGGAATGTGCATAAAGTGGAACTTGATTTGGCGCAATGCTGCGTTCTCTAACCTGCTTTTGCAAGTCATGATGACACAGTTGGCAGGGGTCCTTTTGTTTTGGCAATTACGTATGCAGTTTCTTTTTACCATTTTGTGCAATCTGCTTTCACGCCAAAGCGTTAATATAAATATACTAATGTGTAGTTGCAATATATTAACAGTTGGTAGTGGCTGAGAACGCAGATATATAATCGGCAGCACACAAGGAAGTGGTGGGGTTTATGCGTGCCTGCAGACGAGGAGGTTGGGGGAACAGGTATATGTTGAGGAAAGCATGCAGGCAGGCCTTTGCCAGGTAAATAGTATGGGTTTTAATTTTCAAATGCTCCTTCCAGGTTTATTTTATTTTTTTGGATACACTGTCGAGGATGTTTGAGCGCTAACACACAGAATGTACAACAAGGGAAGCAGGGGACAAGAGGGGTGGGATAAGAAACAAGGCGAAAAAACAGTGTGGAACCGAGACATGAGGAGATCTGTGGAAGGGAGTGGGATGGGATATGTTTTACATAGAACGCGGTGGTTAAAAATAAAACATTGCTGTTTGGACACATTTTATCGCCCCGGTAATGCCCTGGTATGATGCCTACCCTACCCTTACACTGCTTCCCTTCCCCTCCACTCGCTCCACACTTCCTTCCTTTTCCCTTGCACTACCTCACCTCCACTCCACACCCTTCTCACTTCCTTCCTTTGCCCTTACACTGCCTCCATTCCGCTCGTGTTGCGTTTCCCCTGCTCTCATGCTATCTTTCCTCTCCTGTCACGCTGCCTTCCCCCTCCTCTCATGCTGCCTTCCCCCTTTTCTCACGCTGCCTTCCACCTCCTCTCACGCTGCCTTCCCCCTCCTCTCATGCTGCCTTCCCCCTCCTCTCATGCTGCCTTCCCCCTTTTCTCATGCTGCCTTCCCCCTCCTCTCACACTGCCTTCCACCTCCTCTCACGCTGCCTCCCCCTCTCATGCTGTCCTCCCCCTCCCTTCATGCTGCCTTCCCTCGCCCTCCCTTCCCTCCCCTCACGCTGCCTTCCCCTCCCCTCAGGCTGCCTTCCCCTCTCCTCATGCTGCCTCCCATTCCCCTCATGCTGTCTTCCCCTCTGCTCATGCTGCCTCCCCTTCCCCTCACGCTGTCGTCCCCTCCCCTCACACTGCTTCCCCCTAACTTCATGCTATCCTCCTTTCAAACTCCCTCCTCTCCCATACAACTCTCCGCTGGTCAAGGAGAGGAAGGGTGTCAAAGAATGTGTGAATTGGACAAATGAAAGCTTTTTTTTAGCAGTCCGAATTTCTGCTCGGATGAATACTGCAATTCGTTTCAGGTTAAGAGATTCTAGAGCATATCATACGAGTGGAAATTAAATAAATGCAAGAACACTGGCATGGCTTTTTCGACAATCAAAGGAAAATGACCTTCCTTCCCTTCTGCTTCCCTCACACTTACCTCCTCCCTCAGCCCCTCCACCCTAGGTGGACCTCTCGGGGCAGTGTCCAGGCATTGTTTAGTATGAATCGTTTGAACATGCTATTTTAATGTGCCCAATTTCGTTCAATCCTGTACTAATGCCAGCATAAGGGGACCAACCTCCCACCCCCTCCCCCACCATCCCCGCTTTCCCTCAAGTCCCCATGTCAGTTAAAACCTAGATGCTGTGGCAAATTTAAATACTCGTAAATGCATATAAATGAACGATTTAAATTGATGGTTTCATTTTATAAGTTTCGTGAAGCACGGATCGGTTAATTGTAATATAATCTGCTTGATGTAATGAGCTAATTTTGAATTTAGATGGCGGTATTGCACTGTAAACTGCCTGGTGAGATTTCTGAAGGTTCTGGAAAATTCTCAGATGAAAGTTCCAGGTTGGACTAGAATCACATTTGCTGTAAGACTCGGGATTATTTTGTGTTACTATTTCGACCCGCGAGAGTGACGTGTAAGGAAGGGTGATATGCGACGAGCTGTGTGTTTCCATCGTCCCCGTGCTGATTTAACTCAGAGTGAACGAGATGTTAATGTTAATGTCCATTGTCAGAGTTGGACATTGCATGTAATGGGAAACTTCCTCATTTAACTTTGCATGTTTGTTTGAAATACAAGTTTCAAAAACATTATGCTGTTGAGGTGGTCATTATAACGCCACTCAGAAGTCACAGACACCAACTGGCAAAGATCCTATTTGAGTGGGAGCTGACCTGTACGTTCGTCTGGACTCGTCAAGCTAATAACTTGGTTGTCGTCGTTCGAGGACGTCCCAAGTCCAGCACCACGAACCACATACTGTTGTGGGCCGGGTATCGGCGACGAGCGCGACTGCTTGGTGGAGCCGTAGAGTTGGCTCCACCGAACACCCGGAATATAGATCGTGCTCCTCGGAGAACTCCGAAAGGCACGGGTCCCTGACAGGACCGTGGTCGCCAATATTTCGGCGGCGTGAGGTAGGGTCCACTTGTCTAACTCCAATTTATCTAAGTACTCATGCCATCCAACTACCGGGGAAACCACACGCTCGGCCGACTCTGTCCGATCGGAGTAGCTTGAACGGCTCAGATCCGGCGTAATCGAGCGGAGTTACCAGAGCCGCGCCGGTCCAAACATACATCTACAGCAGCAACGGCCTTTTTAATCACCCAACACGCACCTTGCTAAATCAATGAAGGAAAGGACGAGTACGAGCTGAAACATTCAACAGGGGATATTTATTTACAATAGGTGGGGAAGGAACACATAAAGGACAGAGTTAAACAGACTATAAGAAATGAAATCATGTACAAGCAAAAGCACTTATCCAGTTTCTACTTAAAGACGGGCCCACAGACAGACGCACACCCAAAAGAAACGGACCCAAAATGGTCGTTATTATCACTTCAGCTCAGAGGGAAGTCGAGCTGAGGGACGAGAATGTGGCTGGCTACGTGGCCGCGTTAGCGCGGCTCGAAGTCCGCACCTTCCCAGAGCACCAGTCGGCAACGAACGGACCAGCCGAATCCAGTGGCGGCGAGATGAGGTGAGGGACCGCTGCGATGAGCCCAGAGCCAGCGACGAGATGAGGGCAGAGAAGCGCCAGCGATGAGATGAGATCAGACCGGCACCGGCAACGAGACGAGATCAGACCAGAGCCAAGATCAAACGGAGAACCAGAACATAACAGCGAGCAAAGACGGGGTGCAAATTGTTTCTCCTCACACTCGTCCCGACAACCCCTACCCTCCTCAGGTGGGAGGGGCTTCTTCTCGCTCCTCGCTTCCCGATTGGACGAGGGATTCTCATGCGACCCGTGATGGCCTCCCCATTGGCTGAGGCGTGCGTGTAGTGCTCGTCCTCCACTCATTGGCTGGAGCTTCGAGCCGAAGCGACGGAGGCTCCGCCCACCTCCTCGCCTTTGGCCGCGTGCCTAATGGCGCTGGTGCTGAGTCGGAAACGGGGAGTGTGAGATGCCCGCTCCTTGCCGATTGGCTAAGGAGGGACGCCATGCCTACATTAGACTCCGCCCATGCGCGCGCTTGCTGGCGAGCATGCGAAGGATGCCGCCAGCAGAGTGTTGTTACTGTGAGAGCGAAGATGGTGTGGATGTAAAAATCCTAACTATAAAAATAACTTACAGCGCATGTATGTAATTCCCATTAGACACAGGTAGGGAGCCCTAACTAGAAACACACACTTATCGAAATAACTAAGCTATGGGGACGGCTGTCTGTCTGTGTGCACAAGGCTTCCAGATCCATAACAATATGTACACCAAAGGGAAGGAAACCCCTAAGGTGTGCGTGTATCCCACCACTCCCGATACCTCCTATCAAACGCAGTCAAGAACACCCCATTCATCTCCCAAATACCCCACTCTCTCCTCCAGCCTCCCCTCCCTTCTCTCTCCCTCATCAACCTCTTTCTTCACCCCCACCCCACCCCCTTAATTAACCCCATCAGCTGGTGTAACTAATAAATGCATGCACATTAAAACTAACAAGTCTGAAGACAACGATGGTTCACGAGCGGTATTTGACGATGTAGATTGTTTCAGAAGTCAAGGATGAGACAATGTGATAATGTTTGACGAAGTTATAAAAATGATCAACATGATGTGGTACGAGGTTATTAGCTGCAAAATGTCGAAAACCGGTTTCGTTCAACAACTTTAGAAATTTGACCTTTGCATAACCTTTAAAGGTCTCAAAATAATGTTGTGGACATTAAAATAAGGAAACACGATACGTGCTATAGCTTAATGGAGTTAGTTCGTCGAAGAACGTCGAAAACCCGGTTTGATTCCCACAACTTTGAAAATTTGACCTTTGTGAACATTAAAGGTCAAGGTCAAGGATTATGAGCTTTGGTGCAAAACTTCCTCTGGAACATTCCAGGAACAATATAACATCATATAGGCTATATGGCATTTCACACTCCTCGGATTATCCATACTTTGATGAAATAAGCGTAAAAACAAGCTTGAAGGGGGTGCCACGGACAAGGTGTTCGAGACAGAGAAAAATGGTTTGAAGACTTTGGGTGGGGAATGAACTCAAGATTATGCATAAAAAATATTGTCATCCTAGCTCTCAAAGTTTGGGCGGTCATCTGATTTTTGTCAAAATTCGAAATTTTCTAAGTTCATGACCTTGTGACCTTGACCTTGGGACTAAAATGAAAAATCGAACTCTGTGGGGCTATGCAGGTGCCATTGGGCTAACCAAATACTGAAACCCCTGCCAGATTCGACAACCCCCTCGGAGAAGATGGATTTTTATGTCAAAATCGCAATTTTCTAAGTTTGTGACATTGTGACCTTGACCTTGGGACGAAAATGAAAAAAAATCGAGCTCCGTGGGGCTATGCAGGTGCCATTGGGCTAACCAAATACCGAAACCCTGCCAGATTCGACAACCCCCTAGGAGAAGATGCAAATTGAAATTGGCTACCCCCTAAAAACACAATTCGCAATTTTCTAAGTTCGTGACCTTGGGAGGAAAATGAAAAATCGAGCTCTGTGGGGCTATGCAGGTGCCACTGGGCTAACCAAATACTGAAACCCCTGCCAGATTCGACAAACCCCTCGGAGAAGAAATTTTTGTATGTCAAAATCGCAATTTTCTAAGTTTGTGACCTTGAACTTGGGATGAAAATGAAAAAAATCGAGCTCCGTGGGGCTATTGGGCTAACCAAATACTGAAACCCCTGTCAGATTTGACAAAACTCCTAGGAGAAGATACAAATTGAAATCGGCTTCCCCCTTAAAACACATGTTTGTTGGGCGTGGCTACGCCCATTTTCAGGAAAACACAACTAGATCATGATATAAACCTCCCACCAAAATTTCATCAGGATCGGATCAAAACCCACGGAGCTATGCTCGGGACAGACAGACAGACAGACAGACACACAACAATAACGAATATATAGTGGTCACTTATATTTTGTGAAAATATTTTTTCGTGAACCAATAGTGGTCACTTATATTTTTCGTGAAAATATTTTTTTTTATGAACCAATAAATTGTACAATAATTGAAATGTATAAATAGGTCTGTGTGAATAATTATTAGCCTGACAAAGAAGAAAAGAAAAACATGAAGTCCTTCAGTTTCAAGGTTATAATCTAAAAACTTGATTTATAGAAAAAAATTGGATAAAAAGATGTCAACTATTTCGAGACAGTATTTTAATGCTTATTATTTTTCACACACCCTTCACATGCAGCAGGAACATAATTATTTTGCAATACCTGCCAGGACTCAAGTTCATTTTTTCTGACACAAGAGCTATTTTTAAAAGGACCATGTCCAGGAACACAACCATAAAGATCAAGCAGAGCATGTAAAAGAGAATATACAGAAAGATATGTCATGTATGACATGCGAAACTCGGGTTCCTCCAGCAATACGCTTTGTATTGGATCAATACTTTCTGATAGGCTGCAGCTTTGGATAAACTCTGCATTGTTGTTTGAAGTGCAGTTATAACTTTCTCCCAAAGAACTGTGCAGTAATGCATCAGATGAGCAATGACCAATTGTTAAAGGAGTTGCTTCTTTGGCACCCATAGTGTCAAGGGAAACATTGTTCATATCACATGTCAACTCAGTGCATGTCTTGTTCATGCCCATCCAAGATTCATTCCACAATTTTTGAACTGGATCTGAAATTTGATGTCAGAAATGAAATTGCAAAACCACATGTATTACATCACGAGCAAACACAACCCGTCGCTTCGCTGATGGGTGGGGAGGGGGGGACAGAAAGAGGGAGGGAGGGAGAGAGAGAGGGCAGGTGTAAGTTTAGAGGGGGGAGGGGAGGCAGAGAGGATGAAGAAGGCGGAGCGAAGGGGGTGGTGGGGAGAGCGACACCTCACCAAACATTGATATTCACTGCGAGAGGGAGGGTGCGTGAGAAGGATGAGAGAGAGAGAGAGAGAGAGAGAGAGAGAGAGAGAGAGAGAGAGAGAGAGAGAGAGAGAGAGAGAGAGAGAGAGAGAGAGAGAGAGAGAGAGAGAGAGAGAGAGAGAGAGAGAGAGAGAGAGAGAGAGAGAGAGAGAGAGAGAGAGAGAGAGAGAGAGAGAGAGAGAGAGAGAGAGAGAGAGAGAGAGAGAGAGAGAGAGAGAGAGAGAGAGAGAGAGAGAGAGAGAGAGAGAGAGAGAGAGAGAGAGAGAGAGAGAGAGAGAGAGAGAGAGAGAGAGAGAGAGAGAGAGAGAGATACATTTTATTAGGAAGGGGAAGTGAGAAGGAGACGAGTGAGAGAGAAGAATTGGGGGGGAGGAGGAAAATAAACAAGGACAAATGTGTCCAAGAGCTGCGTCATAAAGGTTTTGGCTTCACCATAAGAAGAAGAAGAAGAAGAAGAAGGCGGAGCTCTCTTAGAGCTAGCGTTCGCAACGCGACGCGGCTAAAAAGAGACAGGTGAGGGGTGGAGGTGGGTTAGCAAAAGAAATATGTGACATTTAATGACCGAACATGAAAAAAAATGCAAGTCAGAACAGCTGTATACACAACGACAACAGAGTTTATATAGTAATCCACTGGCACGTCTGCAAAAACTTTCATATTCCAGTTCCAGAAAATTTGTGGGAAAAATGAACCAAAAGTAATCACTGAAAACATCGAAGTACAGCTTATGTACGACCTAATAACCCATCGAGGGTGAACATTGAAAATAAAGCATTGCGACCAGATATCATACTTCGGTAGAAAAAAAAGAGAAGGTATTGCTAATTGAAGTGTTAATACCAGAGATTTTGTACTAACGATGCAGAAATCAAGAAAATGACCAAATACCAAGACCAAAAGCATGAAGTGAAAATATTGTTACGGTTGTGGAAATTCGCATTACACCATTAAGAGTCCTCAGGTGAGATATCTCAATAAGTCCATGTGTAGTTAGCCCACACCCGTTGTATAGAGGGAATTTATGTGATCCATTCGGGCTGCGATCCTTCAGTTAGCCATTTTTTCTTTCTCTATTGTTATTTTCGACCATTAAGCCACCAACAACGCAAACAGCCACTACCTTTACCTTCACAACTCCATCCCGCAAACATCGCTTCACAGCCATTCCCAAATGACACCATAACCATCAAACCACCACAGAAAACCCTCCACCAACTTCGCCTTTCTCCTTCACAACCAACAACCGCACCACCTGTGAAAACTGAACGTCGGGCTGTCTAGGGCCCGTTCGGCGATTGGTGTCAAACGCACCGAGCCGCGAGCACGAATGGCGGGCCTTTTTCGAGGGGAAAATTCGGATCCAATATGCTTCACGCCCACTTCCCCTCCGTCCAATGGGCGAACGCGAGGCGGCTTGGCCCCGCCTCCAAGCGCGTGTATGTGAAGTCCGTTTATGCAAATATGCAGATCAAGGGAGGTTCACGCCCCTTTTTGCCCGACCAATGGCTGAACAGAGGGTGGCGTGGCCCCGCCTCCAATCGCGTTTTGATCCGCATATTTGCATATCAGCTCCTCCTGAGACCTAGAAAGATACGAGCGCAAGGCGACTCGCGAAGAGAGAGTGGAACTGGTGGAGCTGAGTGGGGCGGGAGTGTGGAACTAAAAGAGGGTGAAGTTGAGCTTCGAGAGAAGTTGTGGAGGAGTTACACGGAAGACGGCGGACGGCGACGAGGTTGCGGTGTGGGGGTCGCTCGACTCGTCGTGGGATCCAGGCCAGCCAGCCATACCCCTCTCCCTGAGCATCAACGATTCCCCCCCCCATTCGCGCTGAGATAGTGTCGAGGGGGGGGGGCGGTTCCTCCCCCACCCTAAACGTGGTGCCAACGGGACTGCTCGCGCGGAGCACGCCGGAGAGGACTCGCCGACCACGCCAGGGAACGGAGTCCGGGCGCAGCGGCGCGAACATTGCGGCTTGCCTGCCATCGCGTCACGAGGACGCGGGTAAGACCTCCCCGGTCTCGTGGACCTGGCCGATCCTCCAGGATTCACGTACATTTGGTCAATGGACCTGTCTGCCTCCTTGCCTATGAGGGTGGCTTTCTTTTTCCTTTGCTTTTGGTGTAAATGCTTGTGGTGGCGCCGTCTGTTAAGTAAAACTGTGTAAGTGTTGCCGTGTGTCGGTCTTAATCGGTAGTATCTCTCTTTTACTGTTTCTTTCTGTGCTTGAATATGTGCCTTTTGTTATTATTAGTGACCGAATATACGTGCTTGCTTTGTGTCCGTGTGTCGCGCAATAAAATGCTTGCTTGTTGAACTGTTCGCGCTCTGCTTCGTCTCCTTTCTTTTTTTGACTCTCCATCCTGCATTGCGTAAGAGATTGGTAGTGGGTGTAAGTTCCCGGTAACTAATCTGAACCGTCGAGGTCAACGATAACTCTGCTCGGTTATCTCTGCAGTACGGAATGAACCGCTAAGCACGACCTGCGAAGTCCGAAGTCGACCTGCGGCGAGGTACGATCGCCCGATTAACCATTTGCGTAGGTACTTAGGTAGGTCGAGTTTGGCGAACAACCCTATCCTACGCGGGTGGCCGATTGGCACGATTGTGGTGAGGTCGAAAGACCCACCCGTGACTAGCTCCCAGCGTTGTTCCGAGAGGGTCACGACTGAATTGTCCGTCCGGTGGGCGACATGCCGCGATTCGAGTTACGTGGCCGATCGCACGCCGGCGGGCGTGAATTTGCAACAATATCCTGGAAGCTGAAGAATGCTAAAGTTGAACCAGTGATGATGAAGAACATCACAGAGGGATTAAAAAAACATCCCTGGGATGTTCCCCTTTTAATATGGAGATAAAAACCAATAACACACACACACACACACACACACACACACACACACACACACACACACACACACACACACACACACACACACACACACACACACACACACACACACACACACACACACACACCGGTGGATACTTTGAGATCTGTTCCACCTTGTGAAATCCGCATATGGAGATAAAAAACCAACAACCAACAAACACGCACGCACGCACGCACACACACACCAAGTTCCGTTGTGGTAATACAGTTTATATTGTTGTAGATTTCCACCGCGTTCGACGTGCGGACGGCCGCTTCAGCCCAATCGCTGTCCCGCGCCCACTGAAGGCGACAATCCAGTCATGACTTTCCGGACCAACCCCAAAATCCAGTCACTGATGCCTTAACGCATCATAAACCAGTCAATACTCTGTCCACGCTACAGGGTCGATCAGCGAATTGTTGATTTACCTAACTATTCGCGCCGACAGAAATACCGAGAGTTTATACCTTGACGGGACCTGTACGAAAACGAGCTGCTTAAGCATGCTCATTCCGTATGCGAAGCTGAGCGGTTTGATATCGTCAAGTCCCGTCGGACCAGACTTACTTTTATTGGCTTTAAAGGCCAGTTGATTCCCGATACGTGCCGTGGCAGTCAATGCAGGGAAAATGACACAAACGAGCAGGTTGACATTCAACCAATGGGGCATTTATTTCCAGTAGGCATGCAGTCAATGAATGGAGGATGGGGACGAAACACGAGCAAAGCCTACAGCCGATGCCTATTCAATCATTTCCACAATCATGCACTTAAACAGTTCTACTTAGGAAGACAAGGCGCCACAGACTTTCATCCAAAAACCCAAGGAAAAGAATAGGGCTTGTGAGCCTTTATTTCAAACTCGGAGGCCTGGTTGACTGAGGGGCTCCAAGAGGCTGGGCAGGTTACCTTGCTGCCCCTGGTGGCGACTCAATGGTCTTCGGATCGGCGACCCTTGGTGTCTCCATTCGGTCTGGTGCCTCGCGAATGCGCCAGTCGCTTGGGCGGCTTGACGAGCAGCTTGTACAGCTGCTTGGTCGGCCTCGGTGGCCCGGCTTCGTCGCGGCCCCTTTCTGGCGAGCCTGGCTGGCGACACTTCGGAGGAGCGAACGGATCTCTTGCTCTTTCAGAGTTGATGCTCCTCGAGACCCCGTTCACTCCTCAGCGTCGCCCGACCGTATCAGAGCTGTGTGCCCAGACCCCCGTTCTCCGCCGCTGCCGCTAGCTCCGACGACTCCAAGCTCGGATGCTGCCGCTCCCACCAACCCCAACTCCCGACTTCTGATCTCCACCGGGGAACGACCAGTGAACAACGACGAACAACCATGCACCACTTCTCCGACACTCTTGTGACACGACACCGACTCTTCAAATCTGCCAGTGTTCTGCCCTTATATTGGCCAGTCCCTTGATCTTTCAACCCGAGGCCAGACTCTGCCCACTGTTCGCCTCCGACCTTTCACCCCTAGTGAGCCTTGCAGGGAACCCCAAGTTTGATATCACCCGTGGGTTTCGGGGAAGTCGCTCTGTGATCCGGTTATGCAAATTCGGTTCGCGCCGCGGTGCACATGGCGGTTTGAGCAGTGGTGGCGGTGGGGAGTGTGGCTAGTCGATGGTGAGGAGTTTTGGTATGATGTTTCGAAATTAAAGACAGAGAAAGAATAACGGCTAACTCAAAGATGCACAGCCCGGCACACAAATAATTCCGTTTACACATTGGTGGAGGAATCTAACCTGAAACAAGTACTTATCGAAATAACTGATCTCTGGGGAACCTGAATGGTGTTCTGTGAATTTCCACCACCATAACAATATGTACACACACATAAAATACATACAAACAACAAACACAAAGATTTACCTTTAAACAGAGTTCTTTGAAAGAGGAATTAAAGTGGGAAATTCGCAAAATTCAACTGAAAAATAAATCAAGGACCAGAACACAAAATGTCCATCTCTGCTCTCTGCCTTCACATCCAGATCATGGCTTGACCGAGTCTTCTTCTTCTGTTTTGAATTTTAATGGTGCTTTCAGAGCCAGCAAGCTCTTTACATGCCACACACCTGAACGTGATCAAAATCGTTTATTAGCCCATCGAGTGTAAAGAAATTTAAATGGATTTCCCCCGCTCCTGGAATTTTAGTACCAGCTTACATAGTTGAGGGTGCTTCTGGTTCATCAGCCCCAACTCTACTGGTAGATCCAACACCTTGATCCCCATTACTCCTACATTCTGCACAAGATGCTGCCTGGGTCCCTCATAAAGAGGGCAATTTAGGAATAAATGATTGAGAACTTCGGGTTTCCTGCATGTCTCACAAAAACCCACAGGGTGGCACCCAATTTTATCCAGATATGAATTTAAGCGACTGTGCCCAAGTCTAAGCTTACCGAGAGCTACCTGGTCTTTCCAGGAAAGCATGGGAAGTTTAACTGGAGGTACCACATCCGGATGCACCACATAACAGAATCTTCCCTTCGTGCTGTAGTCGCACTGAAATTGGCATTTTTTCTCAATCTGGCCTTCGGCCAGACTAATGATTTCCGATGGTCCCAGGGGTATTTGGATGACATTTTCCAGTTTGAGGGCATGTTTCGCCACCAATGCCGACATGAGCAGGGATCCAGCACAGGTCGACCACCAGACCCCCCCCACCCCACTTCGCAATATTAATCAAATGCCAAACTTACAGCAACAAGTCATTCCTACAACCATCCTGGAAGGATTACAATGCCTTTAACATGGAAAGTGAATCAGAGAGGATAACCACACTGAGAGGATAAAACTCAATTATCCATTCCAGAGCCAGAACTATGGCAAATAGTTTTATCGAGAAGGCCGAGAGATGATTCGTTAGCTGAAATGCACTAACCACCCTGAAATCAGGGTTGCATATTGCAGCAGCTGTCCTTCCAAGAGAAGGTTCTTTGGAGCCATCTGTTTATACATGCAATGATTGACTCCAATTTGAATTGATAAACTCAAAAGCCTGAGTGCATGTCAATGCAGGATTAACCATGTCCGATTTTCCCCAGAGATCCACATGGAAGAGAGGGGACTTGAGGGTCCAGGGGGCCAAAATACAAATTTTATGATGGGGGTTGACTGGAAGGGAATCCAACCCCATTTCCTTAGCAGTCATTTTACATGCAAGGCCGAAAGGCAGGGAATTGAAGTTCTTGATAAGCTTTAGATATTCCCAGCAATTTGCAAACAAGGCTTTACCAGGATGGTTATCCCCAGATGAGGTGGTTCTTGCCCAATATTTCATTGTCAAAAATTTCCAACGGAGAGACAAGGGTGTCTCGAATGTTTCCACCAGAAGAGCAGAAACAGGAGTGCTGGTAAAAGCACCAAAACAGACATGGATGACTTTAGAAAACACCTGGGCAGATGGACCTTATTGTATTTATATATGTATCGATGTCGAAGTGAGGGGTGGATTATATTAAAAGGCGATTACACAAAAAGGTAAAACAAAACTATGTCCTGTAAAAATAAAATTGCACATTTTCAGTGGATGAGACGCTTCCTGAGGCACCAACTGCACTGCACCGCACATCCCAACACAGGAGGAAACGTAGTCTGTCAAATGGATGTTCCATTGAGCGTACAGTTACTTTAACCGAAACGAACAACCAAGCAGCTTGGACTGCTCACCAAGTTGCTTAAGCACTCAAGCAAGCACTCCAACTTAACAGTTGATAAAAAACGGCTTATTTGGCACACGATTAGCAACATATTAAAACATACACCTCCCGGAGACACCCAAAATGTCAAATATGTCCCAAATGGACAAATGAACACTTGTCGGAGTCGGAAGTGCTTGTAAGTTCGATTCTGCCACTTAAAATTTGTAATTCTCCTTAGTTTAAAAGATACTTGTGGTGATCGCATGTGCAGAAATGAAAAAAAAGCAAGGAACGCTGACATCTCCATGCGTTTCTAAGCATTGCAATGTACCCAGAGATTTGTAGCTATAATGATCAGGCATTCGATGATATGAGTGAGGAAAGGGAAAAAAAAAAAACTTTATCATTAAGTAATCCTTGCAGCCTGTTCCAAGTCAAGGCTTGATTGAGGTGTCCAGTAAAAATAAAATTGCACATTTTCAGTGGATAAGACACCTCCCGAGGTTCCAACCTCACGACATCACAATGCCCAACACAGACAAATATATGTCTGTCTAATCGATGTTCCATTGAGCGCACAGATACCTTTACCGAAACGAACAAGCAAGCAGCTTGGAGAGTGCTCGTTAAGTGGCTTACGCATGAAAGCAAGCACTCAAATGAAACAGGTGATGAGAAACAGCTTGTTTGGCATGCGATTAGCAACACATTAAACAGACACCCTCAGAGACGTCTGAAATCTCAAATGTGTCCGAATTGGACAAATGAACACTTTTCAAGGAGTCGGAACTGCTTGTACGTTCGATTCTGGACCTTAAATTTTGTAATTCTGCTTAGTTTAAGAGATACTCGTAGTGATTGCAAGTGCAGAAATGAAATAAATCAATGAATGCTGATGTCTCCGGGTGTTGAAAAGCATAGCAATGTACCCAGCAATTCATAGCTATGATGAACAGGCATTCGATGATATGAGTGAGAAAAGTGAAAAAAAAAAACTTTATCGTTAAGAAATCGTTGTGGCCTGTTCCAAGTCAAGGTCTGGTTGAACAGGTCAAAAAACTTGGCAGCTTTAGACCCCAGCGAGGTCACCCTGGAAATGCCTTAAGACCCAGAGAGCAAGGTGGCCGAAGATCACCTGATGAAGGATAAAATTACATAAGCCCATTAATTATCCACTGGGGAACAAATTTTTTCTTATTAGCTGTTGCATGAGATTTTTCAACTTATTCTATGTACTTTTTCAACGCTGATTTCAAATCTAAAATCGGTTTTCCTCTACATTCTCTAGTTTTCATGCAATTTGAAACTTGCGATTTTCGCAAAAAAGGACACCCATTGCTATTTTCACTCGGGATAACTTGAGAACTCGGGGTGCAATTTCGGACTTTAGTGGAAATATACGATGCCTAAACTGCTAAATAACTATAGACCGTATTTGTTTTGCTGCTAACAATTTGCTCATGATTTATTTGACATCAATTTTCTTTATCTTCATTGATATATGTATGTATGTATATATATATATATATATATATATATATTTATCTTTATTGATATATATTCTTTAACTTTATGTTTTTCTTTGTTTCAGATTTGATCATGGCTTCTTCACGAAGACATAAATGTGTAAACAAGCAGTTAGGCGACATGGCTGCTCACTCTAGATGGAAAGCTGGCCGACGTGACTAGCCGATATTCATGTACATGATATCAATC
Organism: Eptatretus burgeri; assembly: GCF_056783735.1. NCBI lineage: Eukaryota > Metazoa > Chordata > Myxini > Myxiniformes > Myxinidae > Eptatretus > Eptatretus burgeri. The sequence goes on along the minus strand of NC_140961.1, from coordinate 101,297,205 downwards.
AATTCAGCACACTAAATATGATTATCACAGCCCTCTTAGTTTGCGCCCAGAAACCCGCCTTGTGAAATTTCAGGCATGTTTCCAGACTCTAACAAAGGGCAGCCCTGGTAATTCCATTTAACGATTCACTAAATATATATATATATATATATATATATATATATATATATATATATATATATATATATATATATATATATATATATATATATATTTTTTTTTTTTACTTAGCCACTCATTTATTTTACAAAAAATTATGTCAGACTAATCATAACACCATTATCTGTATTAATCTGTAATTCTGTTTCTTCCAAAAGCAAACAATATGGATCAACTTCTTCACTCTCTCCTCTTTCAATGTATCGGGAAGTATCCACTCGATTAGACTTTATAGTTTCCTTGTGAGCACTCAGGTCAAACGCATAGATTGTATACAAACTTTTAAATGCTGTCATATCCAAAATAGGTTCTTTATTACCATTACTTTCACACTCCTTTTGGTAAGACTTGTATGCTTCAGCTTAATCCTTTTTCCCCAATAAATTTCCAATCTATCTCGTGGATAAAATGTTCCATCTAGAGAAACACGAAGTTGTTTCACCTAAGCATTATCACTCAATGCATTATTCTTATCAGTAGCTGTATCACCATCTGGTTTTTAAAAAAAATGATCCACAGATATCGTGGCTTCCCTTCCAGAACACCTAAGTTCCACGTGTAAGTAGTTTGGTTTAGTTTAACATGTTGACACATTATTTTAAGATATTATACATTGAGTAGTTTCTTTGAGTTAAGTCTTCTATTCAACATCTCTTCTGTTTTAAGATTAGGAGTATGTTCACAAATATACCAACTCATTTCATCAATTAAAAATTTATTCTGATCACCAAAAGCATTACTAACACCAAAAAGTGATCTTTTTTCATTATCATTCCTTTGTAGTCGAAATCTAATTTTAAGACCATACAGTACTTTATCGTGATCACAAAATCCAAATATACCTTGAAGAGGAACTGCGACAGTAAAAGTATTCACTGCTTTTGCATCATCATTATACATTCCTTTCCTTTGACTATATCCAGGGTCTGTGTTTGTTCCCGTTGACATATCAGGAATAAAACTTTCGACAGCCCCCTTTCCCATTCTATCACTGAATGAATATCGTGTAAATTTCATCATTTCAGATACAGCAGAGACATAATCAACCGCTTCAACTTCTTGTGTTCCAATGTATAAACGAACACTATCAAACATTTTACAGAAGAAATCATTGAAGAGTGTAGCGCTTGTGTTATTCCCAGCCTTAGTGAATGTAAATTTACACAACAAGAAACTTTCGGATAGATTCAAATAAGTTTGTTGATTATTTATTTCAAAACTTTTTGCACCATTTGCATTCCAGTCTGTTCCAGTTATTGCATTTACCTTGAAGTAATCTTTTTAGTGGAGTTTGAGATGACAATAGTATCATCCAAATCATAGATACTATCAATTGCTTCCAGACTTGTATTTCTTTCGGAAAAAAGATGTTAAAACTTTTGAAACCCTGACCCAAGTATTTGAAATATTTTCTGCTGTTCTTGGGGAGACAACTGAGTTTTGCCTTTCTTAATTTCTTTTATTGCTTGTAATTTATGAGATTCCTTTTGGGCATCTTTTATACTCTTTATAGCACCTGCAACATTTCCCACAGCAGAAGCAGTTGAACAAATAAGGTCTTTATGTTTCAGAATCGTTGAACCGATACCCATTAGAGTATCAATTATGCCATCTCCTCTAAATTGATGTCCGACACCCCTTTGTCTCTTAGCTTTATAGTATCCTCTACCAAGATACATACCTTCACCCATACCATAGTAGAGGGAAAGGAACATCCCATCCCCTGTAATTATTTTATATTTTCCCAACTCGTGTTTCCTCAAAATAACCATCTTATTTATTTATTGCAAAACTTCACGGAGGTGAATTCTGATGGATACAACTTTTCCATTAACAGAAATCATACGATTATCTTGATCGGTTATCCTAACATTTACTCTGTGAATGTTTTTTCCTGACACAGGGAGATAAACCAGATTTTTGGGTTCCAAATTGAATTTATAACCAATTGGGGTTGAGTATGCGCTGAAAGAAAATATTGTATTTGTTCTTATTCCATCATTATAAGTACCATCAATCAAATCACGGTGAATTAAAACCCAATTTATTCCTGAGGATATTTGAATGACATTATCACTGCAAAACATCCCATTAGTTTCAATCTTTTTTGAGGAGAAACCCAATAACTCTCCAAATGAATTATCAATAGTGACATCAACCTTGTAGTTATCTTAAGTTTAATCGTTGATTTTGAAGTATGTTTTTGAATATCTATGACAATATTTTTTGGTTCATCACCCTGTTCTTTCATAAGGCGAACAATTTCGGAAGATATTTGAGAAATCTCATATGCTCCGGTGAGAATGTTATCGTTTTGTATCCACTTCCCAGATTATAACAAAACTTGTCATTTTTCTCGGTAATATTAAATAAGGTATTATAAGTTTCCATGGACAATAGAGATGCCTCATATTCTTTTGTTGTGTCAAGTTGTCGTGGGTATGGAAATGAAGATGTGTGGTCACTTGTGAAATTGAAACTAAGGATTGTGCTTCTCCTCTTATTTAATACGAGATAAAATGTCTTTATATTGATATTTATTAATTATTTTCATGTTCATCAACTGGTCTAAAATGGTTGCTGCTTCATTAAAACAATTGTTATTTCCAGCCTTCTTCCAACCGAACAACAATAACAGTCTATTAACGAATTGTGATGGGTCATTTGGAATAAAATTGAATAATGTGTTTCTCCTTCTCCTTCTTGCTACATTTACCAGAAAGACAAACCCTATAATTAAGGGAGTCCAGCAGATCAATATATCCTCCATCATCATTATTTTTTATGTCCAATGGTTTATCAAAATACTTTGATTCATCCCTCACAGTTGAACCTTGTCTTCCATCTTTTGTGAGAAGAAACATTAATCTGGGGGTGAATTTAACAGGGGGTTGAGCAGAACTCAAGAACTATAATTCATCATTAAATATCAATACCTTTTCTTGAACAAGATGAAATATTGCTGGTTGTTCTGTTGGAATGAGTCCTGCTTTGGTTTTTGAATCCACAGAATATTCTTTGTTTTGAAGAGCATTCACAATATTGTGACGTCCACGGGACTTGAACAGTCCCGCCAACGTAGAATGAGCCGAAACGATGGAGGCGGTTTATTTCTATAACCCAAAGATGGCGGTTTCAATCGCTCAACCGCAAACGGGACGAGGAAGGTGGCACGAGTCGCATTTCACCGAGTTGATAACGTTTATTTCTCTAACCAGAAATCACAAGACTCGGCAAGAAGAGGGATCCGGGGCGATTTGACGGGATGGTGGTGTGGGTTCGGGCGTGGGGAAAACACAGACAATTCCAATGAATATACAAATCTCAAACCCTCTAAGGCGCCAGGTACACACACACACACACACACACACACACACACACACACACACACACACACACACACACACACACACACACACACACACACACACACACACACACACACACATACACACACACACACACAACGTAGCTGGTCCTGGTGGTCAGGCTGGCCCATGGTGTGGACGCAACAGTCCCTGGATTAGCGTCGGACGAGCTGGTGTTGCGCTCGTCAGGGGCAGGAGACACCGTGGTGCTGTAGACCTCCTGGTCCTGGCCCAAGTCCGCTCACAGCCGCCAGGGAACCAGTTCTGGCGCCAAGTTGTGAGCAGGAGAGGGAGGCAGGTCCACCCGCCGTTCGACCCCGTACTCCGAGCCAGCAAAACCCCAGAGCCAACCGAGCTGAGGCACGAAGCACAGCAAGGCCTCGAGATATGATGAAAACCAGGATCGAATCAGCCCAACAAAAAGCACGCTCCCAGCACAACAACCTCCACCAAAACGGTCTTTCTGTCCCGATCTTCTTCCTCTTCGCCTTTTCCCCGAACAGAGCCTTTTATCCTCGAGTCCTCGTCACTTCCAATCGAGCCGTTTATTGGCCCTCCGCCGTCGCCTTCCGCCAATCGTGATCACGGGGCGGAGCCATCCGCAGCACTGTCCTGTGACGTCACGGCAAGCCTCCAGGAAATACTAAAAGGGGTTTACGCAGACACACTTACCCTATCCCGTATCCCTATCTAATTACATGACAATTATCATTTCCCCCTTGAAGAAATGGACATTTACTAGACAACTTATCACCACTGAATTGCTACTTATTACATCGAGATCCTGGTACACTCGAACAGCATGGCATACCTAATTAAACATCCTAATTAGCCTTTGAATGCATACCCCCCCTCAAACGTAACACTGCCCCCTCCTCTGGTACCGCAGCTCCTGCAAGGTATATCACAGGCGCTACCGTACCAGCCTTAACACTTACTGACTCACACCTATTTAACCTAACGAAATAAAGTAGGAGGGCAATGGGCAGCGAGCCGCAGCTAACTTACCTATCCTGCTTAACGTACTACCCCCTTATGGCCTTATCCTCGCCTAAACAATCATTCATTTTTTTTTTATCACATGAGAGCACTGAGCGAAGTTGCACTCCATCTTCTGGATCATCGCTCTTGCCCAACACTCTTCCAGTGATCTGGGGAGGGGAAACAAAAGGTTCCACAAAAAAACATAACACTTATACTTTACATTCCTACTCTAAGCCTTAACGACACTATTCACAGAATATTTACACTTGACCGCATCCCCCAGTGGATGCTAATAGACCCAGCGTTACCTGTGGAGCCAATTTTCAAATTTACTTGCCCCAAAATTTTGCGGACATCATGCCCTTGCTGCACATGTCAAGTTGTGTGGGATCGAGTGGGACTCACACATCTTCACAACACTCACACCATGGTCATCATCACATTTCTAGGTCATGGTCCCCATTTTAATGATGCAGGCTGAACCCAGTCATGGCCATGGGGTGGGTTACCACAAGATGATGGGGGCATCTCAGGTGCAACCATGCCCACAGGTAAGCTTTAGTCCAACCCAGACGTTTCTCCGCCCCGCTCCCTTTGATTCCCACCCCCCTGGTAGCCATCAGCTCTAACCCCGTACAACACACTGGAAGGGGTCTCACTGGCTCCTCTGGCCTTCCTGGGTCTCCAAGGTCCTACCCGCCTTGGTCGCCCAACCAGACCCTCTCCCAGTTGCTTCCAGACACTGTCACCATGAGCCACCAGGGGTGAATCTCCTTGAAGGGGGTCGCAATTCCCGCTCACCATGAGCCTCAGCAATCCCTGCGGACAAGCACATCATCCCCACCCACAAAACCCACATGACTCCCCACCCCATCGGCCTTACATGTGACACCTGCATTTCTAACACTTCACCGACCATGACCTTCCCTGTTACCACACCATGTCCAATAAAAAATCAATGTGTGCACCATACATTTCACTTCTTAACTTGAAACAACTCACACAGCACTTTTCCTCACCCGATCCATGCACCAGCCATTGGACAGCCACTTGTGCCCGCTTTGTGACCAATTACCCACTGTCCCTATGGTCACTCCAAAACCCAGCAGAACTTACAAACCCTTGCCAATTTTCCCACAATTCAATATTTTCACCAAAGGAGGGCACTTCGCCACAATCTCAGCAGCCGAGCATGGCCCGATATGCTCAGCCCGATCTAGTCTCCCCAACCCCCAACAGTGATTTCCGGACCCGACCTATGAAAGGGCATCTCGGATAGACCTGGCGGTTCAGCAGGAGGATTCATCCTCTCCGAGTCTAAAAGTCTATTGGAGGGTCCCTCCATCGCCAGGTACCGGCAATATCGTTGCATGTGTCCTCTTCGCCCGCACCGGAAACAACTCCCCATAAAAGGCCCCTGTGGGTATCTGTGTAATGTCTCTTCTGGTTCCGGACCCCCTCGGCCATAATCGAATTGCTCTATTGGCTGGGCTGGACCCCGCCGCTTTGGCACACCAACTACCGAATTACCCTTAATCAAACTTGACAGTTTCTGGCAAATTTCCTGAAACATTTGGGTAATGCCAATTTCTCCCAGCCCCCCTCCCTGATCCTGGATCTCTGCCTGTCGGATCGTCACCGATGGCCTCTCTGGAACCCGACCCGGCCGACTCCACGAGGCCAGCCTGGCCGTGCACTCGGCCGCTCGGTGAACGGTGGGTGGATCCTGTAACTCCACTAGCGCTCGGACCTCAGGATCAGGAAGAGCAGCTAAAAAATTCTCTAGTGCCAGTCTGTCCCATGCCTCCACTGTAAGGTCCCGATACGTGATCCTGACTGATTGGTAAATGTCCTGTGCCAGTTCCTGCACTGTCTCACCCGTTTTTAATCTGCAGTGCTGGAGCTGGGCCCGCACCAGATCACAGTTTGCCGCGAACCCAAACCGACGGCTCAACGCCTCGCAAATGTGGGAGCTGGTCAACATCCCCTCCGCAATCACGTTTAACACATCTGCGGCTGGTCCCCGCAATGTTGCCACCAAATTCCCTGTACGTTCCCACTTATTCCACCCGTTTAGTCGGGAAATACACTCACATTGCGTCAGAAAAGCTTCAAGGCTCCCTGACCCGTCAAAATTTACCAGGGGGACCACTTTTACGGTGGCCCACTTCTCAGTTTCTCCCTTGTCCGAATCCAGCCCAGGGATCAAACACGCTTGTGGCTGCGTATCCAATTTCGGAGCCCACTGTGGCCAAAGATGTTTTGTGGTGAGGGTCTCATGGGTCAATTTTGCCTCCTGTTCCAAACGTTGAATGGACCGATTCACCACTTCCCACAGGATCCTCTGGGCCCGCACAACCTCCTCCAAGGCTCCGTCGCGAGTTTGTAGCTGCTCCTCAACCAACCCGGACACTCTACTTACAAAAGACGGCTCTACCAGGCCTTTATCCAAGACTTCATCTTGGCTCATAATTTTATCTTGTTCGTCCAAACGAGCCTCCAATCCTTTTACCTCCTCCGCCAAATTCATCCCTTGCTTCCTCAGCTCTCGCAACTCTTCAACTTGCAGCTGCATACGAGCATCCACACAGGCACGATGACGTTCCAGGCTTTCATCCACTTTATCAACCCGAATGTTCGTTGCATAAATTTTATCTACCAATTTTTTCCGTATATTTTCCCCCTCCAATGTAATTTCTACCTTTGTTTCCTCCAATCTATCCTCGAATTTACTTTATATTTCTCCCAATTTAACATCCACACACTCCTGCATCTCAGTTTTCATTTTCTCCATCTTTCCCCCCAATTCATCCCTCATTAAATCAATCCGTGCACCCAACTGTTGCCCCATTACCCCCAATTGATCTGTCATTTTTGCCCCCTGTGCTGTAATTGCACTCATTAAATGTTCCAACATTGTCCAGATAGTCATCGTGCCGGTTTCCGGCGCTGCCGGCTCCGTTACGGGCGATGAAGCACGGTCCACGCTCGGAATGGGGAAGGTTCCAACCCTGCCCCCGTCTCTCCCTTCTTCCCCCGACTCGCTGCCAGACACGTGGCCTTCCTCCTCAAACATCTGCACATCTGCCATGCTGCAGAAGTCCCGTTTGCCGCCAATTAATTTTAATTTGAAAAATCCCACCAAAATTTTCCCGCGCTCGCGCGCTTTTCTGTAGTAATTTTATATTTCAATTCGTGGCGAGATTTTAATCTTGGTATATTCTCCCGATACCAAATATAATTTTGAGGGGTTCAAACATCCAACACCCTGACACCAATGTGACGTCCACGGGACTTGAACAGTCCCGCCAACGTAGAATGAGCCGAAACGATGGAGGCGGTTTATTTCTATAACCCAAAGATGGCAGTTTCAATCGCTCTACCGCAAAAGGGACGAGGAAGGTGGCACGAGTCGCTTTTCACTGAGTTGATAACGTTTATTTCTCTAACCAGAAATCACAAGACTCGGCAAAAAGAGGGATCCGGGGAGATTCGACGGGATGGTGGTGTGGGTTCGGGCGTGGGGAAAACACAGACAATTCCAATGAATATACAAATCTCAAACCCTCTAAGGCGCCAGGTACACACACACACACACACACACACACACACACACACACACACACACACACACACACACACACACACACACACACACACACACACACACACACACACACAAAACGTAGCTGGTCCTGGTGGTCAGGCTGGCCCGTGGTGTGGACGCAACAGTCCCTGGATTGGTGTCGGACGAGCTGGCGTTGCGCTCGTCAGGGGCAGCAGACACCTTGGTGCTGTCGACCTCCTGGTCCTGGCCCAAGTCCGCTCACAGCCGCCAGGGAACCAGTTCTGGCGCCAAGTTGCGAGCAGGAGAGGGAGGCAGGTCCGCCCGCCATTCGACCCCGTACTCCGAGCTAGCAGAACCCCAGAGCAAACCGAGCTGAGGCACGAAGCACAGCAAGGCCTCGAGACACGATGAAAACCAGGATCGAATCAGCCCAACAAAAAGCACGCTCCCAGCACAACAACCTCCACCAAAACGGTCTTTCTGTCCCGATCTTCTTCCTCTTCGCCTTTTCCCCGAACAGAGCCTTTTTATCCTCGAGTCCTCGTCACTTCCAATCGAGCCGTTTATTGGCCCTCCGCCGTCGCCTTCCGCCAATCATGATCACGGGGCGGAGCCATCCGCAGCACTGTCCTGTGACGTCAGGGCAAGCCTCCAGGGAATACTAAAAGGGGTTTACGCAGACACACTTACCCTATCCCGTATCCCTATCTAATTACGTGACAATTATCATTTCCCCCTTGAAGAAATGGACATTTATAAGACAACTTATCACCACTGAATTGCTACTTATTACATCAAGATCCTGGTACACTCGAACAGCATGCCATAACTAATTAAACATCCTAATTACCCTTTGAATGCATACCCCCCCTCAAACGTAACAATATAATCAGGGAGTTGATTAATCCCGAAAGATGTTGAAATAAACCTTCATCATCATATTCTAATTCTCCTATATGATCTAATTCTTCCTCTGTCATTTGATTGAAATCTTTTAACATTTGAAGTTTTTTAGGAGTATATTCTATTGTGGGAACTGTGGAAACATCTATAATTTTTTCTTGGGAAGTTTTTAAAAGTGGTGTAAAAATTTTATCTTGTTTTCTTTCAAATGCTTCTTCACCCGTTAGTTTCTGTCTGCGTTTCTTCTTTACGTCTTCCTGTTGTTTTAAAACTGTTGAAACCAACTCTTGATGTTTCTTAAATCTTATTGCTCTTTCTTTCACATCCATTTAATTTTCGGAAAATATCATTTAATGAATTGTAAAGATCAACAGGGAAATTTTCCTTTACTTCATCATCCAAGTTAATGTGTTCAAATAAATCCTTTTCTTTAAATATTTCATCAAATTCTTTATTAACATTAATACGAGTTGAAATATCTTCTTCACCAATACTTGCACCTCTGCTTTTCATACATCTGCGTTGCGTTTCTTCATCAACATCAAAACCGAATGATAAAATCTTAACCCCACTCAGATGTTTAATAATTTGTCTCATTCCTTCTTGATTAGTTTCTAATATCGCAAGACCACCAGATTTTAGTTTCTTTAACTCACTCTTACAATGTGAATATTTTGTTGTACCAAGAGAAACCTCCTCAAATATTTGACCTTCATTCCTCAATCACATAAGATGCTCCACTGAAATATAGTGATAATCTTCACCTTTTACTTCTCCAGGTCTTATTGCTCTAGTTGTTGTTGATACAATTCGTATCACGGGGTGTTTTTAAAGTAAATTTACAATATTCTCATTTGTACTATACAAGAACCTTGATTTATGAAGGTTTTTTTCCAGAAGGAGATTTACCCACAAGATTTATAATAATAGTTGTCATTTATACATGTAATTGTTTATAAAACAAAACATATATCCCTTAATATCTCATCTTGTTTCACAACAATATATTTTTATTTTTCAGTCGTGTGCTTCACGTAATCCCCAAATTCCTTTTTACTACATAATGTAGAACAATTATCTCTCCAAAAATTGTTTATATCTATTGAATTTAACTTGAATAAAATAAAAGTATTAGCATTGTTTCTGATGGAACGACGAGGAAGTTGAAAGTATGATTGACTAAGATAAATAAAATTACAAGAAGAATCTTTCCCTCTTGTGTAGTAGCTGTCCATTACCATTTGGTTTCTCTCATTAACACAATCATCAAAGATAAAGAGGTTCTTTTTTGATTTATCCAAATCTTGGGGAGAAGGTATATCATCCGTATTATCACTAAGAATACCAGTTATCAGTTTTGATTTATTTTTATATCTCTGTGTATCACAAAATAGTTGTATTATATCTTCAATGTTATAATCATTGAGATTGTTTTGAAGTTTAAATAAACCGATTATATCTTCTTTTTGAAGACCAGCATTAAAACCTTGTGAGAGTAGTTGACACTCAGGTTGAAAACTCGTCTTTGTGAAAATTATTAAATTATCATCATCTAAATAGTTGTGAGTCAGGAGCATCTTTAAAAGTAAGCAGGTTTTTCCACATCCGCTTGAACCAACTATGAGACATCTTAATGAATTTGGAAGATTTTTATGATTTTTAAATTTTACCTTATTTTCCCAAATGGGTAAAAAATCATTCATTTATATATTTGGAAAAAAGGTTATTTAATTTATTATTTGCTTTTTTAGAAACTATATTTTAACCGAAGTTAGGAATTAATTTCAACATCATCCATTATTTTATTTATACAATATCTTGTGTTGATATTTCCCTGAAAATGACAATCGTGAATAATATATAACAACAATCCTTTGAACATTTCTCAAATACGTTCAGTTTCTTCCCTTGTGAGGAAAGGTGTGTTATCACCCTCATACTTTACATTCATTTCTCTAATCAATCTTGTAAAGTAATTCATTTTTGGTGTAAATCTAAAAGAATTATTTTCCTTTTTATATTTTTTTATTATCATTAATTAGAAGATAATCACAGAAGATAATCACGCTATTTATTCATTATTCTATAATCGATGCGAGAGAAGATTGTAAGCAGCCGCTATCAACACCCATGGCCATCATGAACAGCACATAGGTAAAACTTACGCGTCTTCCATCTATCTTGGATGTGTGTTCCAATTGCCAACAGTATTCAGTACAGTAACTTGCTGTACAGGTTTGTAGCCTAGGAGCAATAGGCTATACCATATAGCCGAGGTGTGTGGTCAGCGATACCATCAAAGTTTGTGTAAGTACACTCCAAGATGTTCACACAATGATGACATCGCTTAACGACGCATTTCTCAGAACATATCCCTGTCATTAAGTGGCGCATGACTGTGTGTATATTTATATATATATATATATATATATATATATATATATATATATATATATATATATATATATATATATATATCTTCTTCTTATTTCGGCTGCTCCCGTTAGGGGTCGCCACAGCGGATCATCCGTGTGATCCGCATAGTGATTTGGCAAATGTTTTACGCCGGATGCCCTTCCTGACGCAACCCTGGTCGCCTCTTACGACACAGGGATATGGTACACCTTTTTTAACCAGGGTATACATCGGCCCAGTATACTGGTACTCATTTCGCTGACCTCGGAAGGATGACAGGCTGAGTCAACCTCCTGGTGTATTAATTCAGTGGCCCAACGGGGCTTGAACTCAGGACCTTTTGGATCCCAAGCCGCTGCCCTAACCACTGCGCCAACACCAGGCTTGTGTGCGCGCGCGCGCGCACGCGCACACACACACACACACACACACACACACACACACACACACACACACACACACACACACACACACACACACACACACACACACACACACACACACACACACACACACACACACACACACACACACACACACACACACACACACACACACACACACACACTCTACCAGTCAAAAGTTTTACAACACCACAGTTTTTCCAGTTTTTACTGAAATCTAACCAGTTCAATCTCGTGAATAACTTGAAATCATACAAAACTAAGCGGTAAACTGCCAGAGGTTAAAAAAATGTTTAGGTCAGCAAAAACTGAAAAATAATGTAAATTTTAGAGTTGTTAAAAAGACCCTTTTCAGTGAACAAGTAATGGGTTAGCAACTGCAGCTGTTCTGCAGAAATGTAAGTAAATTAAGCCTTGAAAGTTGATACAAACAATTCCTATAGGTGTCCCAACTTTTGTTTATTAGTAACAAAATCTCTGTCTCTATATGAGCAGTATTAGAATAGACTGTGTTGCCACACCCTCTGAAGCATTCCTTGAACAATATTGCACTGCAGCAAATAGTATATTGCTGTCATAATGGCTTGAAAAAGACAATTAACAAAGGAAGACAGACAGACAATTATAACCCTTAAAAGTGTAGGTCTTTCCTTTGGAGAAATTGCAAAGTAGGCCAAGGTGTCAGTGAGTACTGTTTCCTACACCATCAAAAGGCACTTGGAAACTGAAGGAAACTCTGACAGGAAGAGGTCTGGAAGACCCAAAGCCACAACACAATCAGAAGACAAGTTTCTGAGAGTCAACAGCTTGCGCGATAGGCTGCTCACACTACAGCAGCTTCAAGCACAGCTTAACACTGTTCGAAGTAAGGAAGTCTCAGTTTGAACTGTGATGAGAAGACTTCGAGCTGCAGGTATGACAGGTCGAGTGGCAGTCAGAAAGCCATTGCTAAGATGGCAAAATAAGAAAAAGAGGCTTGCCTGGGCCATGAAGCACCACCAGTGGACCACTGAAAAGTTGAAGAAGGTCTTCTGGACCAATGAATCAAAATTTGAAATCTTCAGTTCATCACACAGGGTTTTTATATGCCGCCGAGTAGGCAAAAGGATGGTTCCTCAGTGTGTGGCACCAACTGTCAAACATGGAGGAGGATGCGTGATTATCTGGGGCTCTTATGCTGGATCCAGAGTCGGCAACTTGCACAGAGTGACTGGCACCCTTAACCAAAAGGGCTACCACAGCATTTTTAATGCTGGTCCTATACACACACACACACACACACACACACACACACACACACACACACACACACACACACACACACACACACACACACACACACACACACGTCAGAGTTAAGATATACATGTGTTAAGATATGCAGCAGAAAAATTTGGTTGGGGGATTTTAATGTGCCAATGCCACCTTTTACTGGTATATATGATCAAATCAAGCAATAACCAAACTAAAGAGTGGAGAAAATCACAGCCTTGGTATTTAAATGGAAAACATAATGAATGTGAGGAATATCAAATCAGCCTTATTGAAGAAATAACTAAAAAACGTTGACAAAACAAATAAGCGAATAAATATTTTGAGGATGTAAAGTAAACAAATAAGTTTAAGGATGTAAAGAAAAAAAACATCCTTGAATGGACAGAAAACTTTGCTGGTTGTCAGGAAATCAATGGAGAAACTAGAACGGGCACTCATAGAGCGCATACCTTCGCCGCCACTACTTTTTTGTTCTTGGTATGAGTGTGGGGAACTGGTTTCATATGAATGGTCTCATGACACAAACCACATATCTATAATGTCATGACCCCCCCCCCCCGACTTTCGGGGATACGGACTAAACAACAATCAACTCATGTCGTTTTGGCGAGTCTTCACTTGCAAGCTCGGTGAATACAACGTTTCAACAAGAGAAGGTAATCTCGTTTGATGCTGGTTTCATGCAAATCGAATAAGAATTGACTGAGTTATGCCGAAAACCGCATATTTTTCAAGAGCGTGACCCCCCCCCCCGACATTTTACCCCAACCGGTGACATGTGTTATGACGTCATTGTGTCACAAGATTGGGCATTAAATTCTGAATATTTTGGTGCTGGGTTCATGTAAAGCGGACAAGAATTGACCGCGTTATGACAAAAACCGCATATTTTTCAAGGTCGTGACCCCCCTGACCTTTGACCCCTAACCGGTAACAAGAGTATGGGCGTCATTGTGTCATATTGCATATCACAAGATGAGGCGTTGAATTCTGAACATTTTGGCATTAGTTGCATGCAAATTGAATAAAAATTGACCGTGTTATCGTAAAAAGACGATTTTGACCTTTTCGTGACCTTGACCTTGACCTTTGACCCGAACGATCCCAAAATCTAATCGAATGCTTCCTGGCTAATAACCAATCATCCCACCAAATTTCATGCAATTCGGTTTAATACTTTTTGAGTTATACGAATCACAAGATTACAAATAAATAAATAAATAAATAACGCCAACCAAAACATAACCTTTCGCAGAATGCGAAGGAAATAATCTACTCCAATCTCAGAATGATATGTAGCTCAGGAGGTGCTCGGATATGAGCATTAACAGAGGTTTGTCATTTTATCTCTGCTCAACAAAGATACCTCAACTGAGAACCAAGTTCAGGTATATTGTGTGTTAATATACTTGACGGTGATGAGTGTTCGAATAAAATTAAGCTATTCCATGAAATAGAACATGAACAAATATTTGTTGGTTCACTGTTTGAGTATCAAGAAAATATGATGATTTTTGATGAAAAATGAGGATGATTAGAAATGGTGAATAGTGGGAATTTGGTGAAAATATGGTGAAAAGTGGAGGAAGATTTTGCGAAACTTTGGGGAAGAAAAGTGTTGAAAGTGGGGTCTAAAGGAGGTAAAATAAGGGAAATTGGGAGGATTTTGGTGTCAATCAATAAGTTTCCATAATTTTTCCCACTCACTTACCTGTAAATTTTTGGGGTGCCCCAGAAGCCCCAAAGTACTGCTACTCATGTCACAAGTAAACATCTCTGAGACGAGTTCATGTGGAACCCAAATGATTATCCCTTATTGGTTATAATCCTTGTAGTTTTAGTCAAAAAAAGAGAATGAGGCTCAGTGAGGAGCCAACATATTTGTCTTTATTTTATAGATTTTCGTTTTGAATGCCAAGGTTGTGATGTTCAAGCAGAAGGGAATTTTCAATACCCCAACCAGCCTATGTCATGCTGAATTTTTGTGTGTCTTGCTGAAATATGCACTTCAGCAGAGGTAGCTGGGATGTATTTGTGTAAACATGGAATTGCCATGACGCTCAGAAAAGTAGCACTTTTCTCCAGATTGAATTTTTTTTGTCATTTTTCTCAAATCAGATTAGTAACTACATTAAATCGAGGAAATAGATAAGTAATGTTCGTGGGATGCTATAATCATGATAGTGCACCTGAAAATATGTGGCTACTGTCGAATCAACTTACTTGGTCAAAATAATTTCTGCTTGCAGATCAAAAATTTAAGATTCACCCAGGTGTCAGTTGACAGGGTTTGAAAATTATGTTTGTGGTTTTGTTACTTCTGTTGTCACACTTTATAGAACATAAATAGTTTGATATACATATGACTATCGATTTCCTTACAAAGAAAAAAGCATGCTGCACACCCTAAAGATTGACTGTGTCCCCTTGATGCCATTTTCCATTAAATTGGGGTCAAAGTATGGCTCATAGTGTGTGGGCTCCAAACTCAAGTCTTTTATGAACCAGCTGGCCAGACCTGACATCTGTCTTTAGCCATCAGAAATTTTAACTTGGCCAACTAGCTTACCGACTCTTTATCCATCATATTTAGCATCCACCAACTTATGTTAGCCTCTGGGTCTCCAAATTAACGTCCATCTAAGGGATGGCACATATTTTGTTGAAACGCCCTGGATATGAATCAACAAGATGCCAGTTTATCATCGAGCCAAAAATTAAACTAAGAATATAAATCTCAAAAGAAAGTGTGCTACCTCTGTGCAATGCTCCCATTAATCATAAAGGACCCTGACATGCATTTAGACTCACCTGATATTGCAAAAAAGCTGTGAAATCCAGTGATTAATATATTATTCCTTTTGTAAAAACTTTTGTTTTTATTTTCAAAACCATTCTTAACTAGAGATTACAGAACATGATATCCTATGCAGAGTTACTTCATTTTTAATAAAATAATTCTTTTAATGATAGTTATAACAAAATCCATAAGTTTAGTGATATGTAAGTATTCCAGGAGGAGTCCCAAACACCACCATTACACACCACCCCATTGAACCTCTTTTTTTAGCCCCTGTTGGACTTTGTCTGAAAAGGGATCTTATGAATTTGGTCTCGATTTTCATGTCCGTTTGTGCATGCGTGCATCTGCAATTATATGTCGGACACGTATGAACTGATATTCTTCATACTTGGCAGAAAGACAACATATGATAGTATACGTATGCACCTCGTTTTTTTCTGACATCAGATAAAAAATGGTCAACTGGTGGCCATTTTAGTTGTAAAAAAAAAAAAAAACTGTGACGAACATGTCCTCAACCATTTCTCTGACATGCATTTACCAATCTTATTCAAACTTGGCACACAGATAAGGAATGAGGCTTATATTACATAAGCACGTCATTCGTTTTTTTTTCAGATCATATCCAAGATGGCTAGCTGGTGGACATTTTGTTACTCAAATGTGTCCCCAATCATTTCTCAGACATTCATGGTCCGATTTTATTCAAACTTGGCACAAGCACAGTTCATGATGACATACACGTGCCCCTCACCTTATTTTGGGATTTCATCAAAGATGGCTGACTGGTACATTGGTGGCCATTTCAGTTGTGCATAAATATGGGCTAGCCCTTTAACTCCACAAAGAAAAGTTACTAAAACAATGGGGGATACGACATTTTATGTCTTTTTTACCTGCTTTAAATTGAATTACAGCAAAACCGGAGGTTCTTGGAAGTGTTTTGACAGGCCATTTGTGTTCTACATTCTTCAAACATAATTCAATTTCAATAAAATAAAGATTGTAAAAGTCATCACTAAATTAATTCCGGTTTTACTGCCATTTTTCCTCAGTGTCGATTACATCACCTTATCTAACACGATACATTCTTATTTGTGCCTGTTGTTTGGGTCCTTTATGATGTCCTTAAAAACAGTAAGTTTCCTGTTTGGAATTATTTTCAATTTTCTTTGACTGTCAGTTAGACAACCAGAGCAAAGAAATTAGCTCATTCCTCTCTACATATGTGTGATCTGGACGAATTCTGAGCCAAGTTACGGTGAAACACAAGACTCGTCTTCCTATTCACATTCAAAATATAACATTCAATTTGAATCCCTTGTTCCTTAATCATAAACTGATAAGACAGACAGGACATACATGAACCAATTGCTTAACCCCGTGTTTTGCTTCACATGCGTGGGGTAATTACCTTTTGGAGTCTTCTGATTGACATTGCACATTGATCCTAACACTTTTGCTCTGTCACTGTCATATTTCAAAATCTCTGTCACTTGTCGTGAAATATAATCCTGCAAGCCAGGCACTATGCCCTGTTCCAATTCTAAACCAATGATTCCATCAAATATACGTGCATAACGTGGACTTTTCATTATTGGTGAAGTCATCCAAGCAATGCCTGCCAGCAAATGTTTTTGAGTGATGTTGTATGACAAAAAGAGTTCACCAATGCTCATTACATCTTTGTTATGAACGATTAATAGAATAACTTGTGCAGTTGAATCAGAAATTACTTGGCCTGTGGATGAGTAGCATAAACAGAATAAACAATTTTATGTCCATTTGTTTACATTGATGCACCTATTTACTGTATATACATTGTAATTGTAGTAATTTCTGGCCACTATTGAATTCCCACATGACATTCTATGAGCAATGACTGAAGGAAGCAAGCAAGTCCGTGAGGACTGCAAATATATGCCGAAGGCCTTGTCAGGAAGATGGCATGATGAGAAGCCTCTACGGGAGAAAAGGTGAAAGCCTTGGGTGAACACAGACACAGACACAGACACAGACACAGACACAGACACAGACACAGACACAGACACAGACACAGACACAGACACAGACACAGAGAGAGAGAGAGAGAGAGAGAGAGAGAGAGAGAGAGAGAGAGAGAGAGAGAGAGAGAGAGAGAGAGAGAGAGAGAGAGAGAGAGAGAGAGAGAGAGAGAGAGAGAGAGAGAGAGAGAGAGAGAGAGAGAGAGAGAGAGAGAGAGAGAGAGAGAGAGAGAGAGAGAGAGAGAGAGAGAGAGAGAGAGAGAGAGAGAGAGAGAGAGAGTAAATACTCCATAATAAAAGTAACACAAGTGCACAGAAAATAGGTTGAAGAAATGCTAAACGCAATGGAGCTCACTGTAGGAGAAATGAAATAAAGCCACGAACGCTGATCTCTCTGGGCATTTATAAGCATTGTGATATATCCAGAGATTTGTAGATGTGATGATTAGGCATTCAATGACAAGAATGAGGAAAGTGAAAAAAACAACTTAATCATTAAGACCCCGCCACGGCCTGTTCAAAGTTAAGGCATTGTTGAGCGGACCAAAAAATGGCGAATTAAGACCCAAGCAAGGTGACCAAGGATTGGCCTTGATAAAGGATAATTAAATAAGGCCATTCATTATCTTCAAAAGGGGTGTTTACATTAACTTAAACACCCAGTTTTCACTCATGCAAAAACGTCAAAAGATATTGTGCTGCTTAACCAGAAGAGGATTGTGGTGTCATTCTAATTGTTCTTCTTCATTATTATTATTATTCTTCTTCATCCATCACAATCCCACAACAAAAGCAAAATGTCAAAATATGTCGTGATGGTATTCCATTATTGTAGTGCCTCATTAAGGCATCGAAAATGGCGTCATTCCTACCTTGTTTGGTTGGATTTTGAAATTTTCATCCTTTTTTTTTCATTTTTATAAATGTTTAGTTTTCTTTTTTGCTTGTTTCTGCAATTTTTAAAGTAATAAATGCTTCATGTTTTTTTTTTTTGGTATGGATTAAATCCATCTATGTTATTAAATTAGGCTTATGGTACATTCTACCCTCCTCCCCCCCTCAATCCTGGCTTTTGGTTCAGTCCA
The DNA here is from genome assembly GCF_056783735.1 of Eptatretus burgeri. Lineage (NCBI taxonomy): Eukaryota > Metazoa > Chordata > Myxini > Myxiniformes > Myxinidae > Eptatretus > Eptatretus burgeri. The sequence goes on along the minus strand of NC_140961.1, from coordinate 101,278,238 downwards.
CAATGTGGATTACGACATCCGCAAAACGATGTGCTTATCATTTAAAAAACATAATAAAATGCTTAGTGTTTTGATATTTTGTTATTTTGGTATGGATTAAATCCAATTCTGTTATTAAATTATTTTACTACCTGTTTAAGAAGAAGAAATATAAATTGGCGTTTAGTGATATCTCAATGTGGTGATTCCGTGGTGTGTTCTGGTATCTTTTTAAGTCTGGTAGTTCAGAAAACTCTCGAGAATAAAAGATATGGCTTTTAAATGCTTATGACTTCACTCTATAGTCATTTATAAGCCTATCATTGTGTACACATTTAAATCGGCAGCCATCTTTTTCCTGCATCATCCCTCCATATGGTGTATGACCATACTCCATGATAGATTTATTTGATTTTCTTGAAAAACAACTTTACAAATTGCTTATGACTACCCTGTGCGGAATGGTACGTCACACTTGTGAAAGGCCTGAATCATTTTCATCAGGCCTGGATAAGACAAGACACTGGTCAGCTACTTTGAAGAGGATGTTCATTATTGAAAAGTCATTCTCCTTACACCGTTTCATCACAAGGATCAGTATTCAAACTATCCAATCCATTTTTCTGAACAGTCACTGGAAGAGTTGCAGTGCTGCTAACTCCTTGGCCTAACTATCTGCCATATATTTTTGATGGAGAATCATATCTCCAACCTGGCATCAAAGGCTAGTCACCATCTCAGAATTCTCTCTAGTTCTAGAGCTAAGCAATTGCTGAGTCCCACTGAGCTCATCAAGGTGCATAAGGCTTTCATAAAAGCTCCATATTGTTTGGCTCTCCGCTTCAAGTGTACTACATGGGTGGGACTCTGTAAAGCTGGTGCTCCTGCTTCCCACATTGCTCCTCTTGACGTTGTTGAAAACAAGACCTTCTGCATCATTGGCATCTCAAGACAGGAGTTGGATTCTCAGGGACTATCACTCTCCCAGCTCGTTGGTGGATTCAATTTTATAGAAGCTTACATCTCACCTTGCTCCTACCCTCCCCCATCTCTGCCATCTCCTTTCCTATCCTATCCAATCCAGGGTGCAAATGTCCCCCAAGAACCCCTCACCTACATACCCTCCCAAAAACGATGTGGTTGCCTTCCACCCGCAGTAATTTGCCCCCCTATTGTTGATTGTAAAATTATGTCTCTGTCTTCATTGGAATTGTCTTCCTCCTCAATTCATCTTTCAAATTGGTTTCCCAGTATTACCTCATGTACATCAATGATCTCTTCTACATATGCGGATTCTTTCACATTATTGTTTTCTCTCTGCTCCATTGTTTCTTATTTTAGTGTTTTCTACTGGCCAAAATCAAAAGAATGTTTATCGAGGTAAGCTAACCTCCATGGGAAGGAGAATCTGACATCTTTGGCTTGAAAGTTCAAACCTTCTGAAATATCAGCTTCTCCTTGCTTCCCATGGCGGTGAGCATACTTCAATAAATGTCCTGTTGCTTTTATCCATTGTTGAACCTGTGTGTTGATACAGGTCAACACTAACCTTCACCTACAAGATTAGTTATTTAATCTACATGTAAATCTGCTACCATGAATTGTCATTTAGTTCCTTCATGAGACGAGACCCTTATATGGAATAAAATAGCGTTTGGTCTAAAAAAAACGCCTGGCCAATGAATAAATGGTTTTCAACGATACAATTTGACTGAGTGTAGTAACACAAAATGGTGTGGCATCATCATTTTTTTTCGTAATGGAATAGGTTTAGGGATGTATACATTATTTCACCTTTCCTGATTTCTTACCAACACGTTCCTTCAGCATTGCTTTCTCATTTTGTGTGAAGGATTCTCGGAAAGCAACACAGACCCCTTCTTTTTCCACCTCATTTATGAATTGTGCAATCACGTTTCTCCCATATTCATCATCCACACCTAGGGTGCCAAGATATGTCCACCCAAAGTGTTTTACCAAGCTGGAAAGAGCATTTGCTTGGTTACTGTCACTAGGATAAGTGCGCATGAAGTTAGGAAATTCCTTCTTGTTCGAAAAGCACTTGCAGGAAGAGCCATAAGCCACCTTCAATAGAAACGGTAAATCCAAGATTAAGGAAGCGTTTCCCAAAAATAAATTTTGCCATTCAATCTTTCCAATGCTTTTAAAAATTCAAATTGTATTTTAAAAGGAATAAATGTACCTGTGGGATGGAAAAAATGTTGAAAAAAGGACTCATAAACTTTGCAACTTCTGAAGTAAATGGTCCAATGATTATATTGGGTGAACATGGATTCTTTGAAGCTTCACATGACATGAGATTTTTTTCCAAAAACTTAAAGCTATTCTCTAAAACCTTTGATATTGCAAAGCATGTGTCAAATACGTCATAACCTAGTGTGATATTGTTAAAGAGTGTGACGTCTTTATTAATTTCCTGAACGGCAAACATCATTGTCAAAACCCAATGCACAACTTGTGAATTCATCCTGAATGAAGGTTGGAAAACTCAAAATGTTTAGTGTTGCATCAAACGATCACAATTCAACATTATATTTTAATCAGAATTTTGAATCAAAAATAAGTTACCAAAAAAGTTTTAAAATGTGTCAGTTGTAATGCCTTAAATATGTGAGAAAGAGGTCAGAATGCATTTTTTCCAGTTTGTCTTGAGAATAACTTTTTGAGAGCATTGTTTTTCTTATTTTTCTTTACAGGAGCACAGCTAATGGGAGAGCAAAGTAGAACGGATAGTGGGTAAACATAAAGGGAATGAATGAACAGGAAAGAGGTGATGGAAGAGGGGAGGAAACACTAAAATTTTTGTTTGTTTGTTCGTTTTTTGCTATATTTAGAGGGCTCATGAGTTGTTCTATGTTAATCCATTTCAAATTGCATTATTAAATGCTTGTAAAGCATAATCAATTTCCATTCCAATTTGCTAAGGCAATACAAACATGTTGCTGTAAATAGTTTAAGCCCATGGTCATGCAAGGACAGACAGGTGCGATAAAGACTAACCAATGTCACCAAGAACACCTTTATATAAAGCACATGCAGATAAGTTTATCGCTAGTTATGCCTTAGTATTCTGTTTTCTGATTAAGAATACATAATTTTCATGAGGATAGGCATGCATTGTGAATGTGGGTTAGAATAAGTTTGTTATTTCCTTTCCGCACATCCTCAACTCAAACTATTTCTCACAACACATGCACATGGCACACACAATAAATTATTGTATCCATCTCAGCAGAGAATTTGTTGCACTGCTCCCAAAACCCATGCCTCGCTAACCTTCCATCCAAGCTAAAGCAATCCCTCACCCTTGACAGGTTGGTGGTGAGTTCTCGCCCCACCACGCCCACTGGATAGAACCTCAGCAAAAGTCCCCCCCCTACTGAAAGAAACTGCGTTGCTAGGCAGAAAGCGAAGACCCAGCCAATCATCATCAAAGGGGGGCCCTGGCCGCTTCCACCAGCCCGAACCAAGGGGGACCTGCAAGCCACGAGATGAGGTTGGGGGGGGTCAAATTAAAGGGTGAGACGCAGCAGATTCAAATGGTTCAGGGGAGATCAGAGAAAGCAGTTGGAGGGAGATCTCGCACATGAAGCTTGGGGTAGATTGGAATGAGATTACAGAATCGCTCCTTCACTCTCTCTCTTTCTTTTCCACCTTTCTCCAGACTTTCCTTTCCAACTTTCATATTCTTATTTATTCTTTTTCTGTTCTATCTTTGTTCTTCCTCAACTCATTGTTTCATCCTTTCTGCAGCTTTTTGCAATTCATTAATGGAAGCCCACATCGAACCTGATGTGATGCATCTCTCCCTGACTGTTTCAACACCAACACTGAACTGCCCGCCACGCCTCACAAGACAGGATGAGATTTCCACTCAGCTAAGCAGTACATCATAGTCAACCCAAGAACATCCATGGTCTCCACACAACCGGGGCACTAATGAAGTGGAGGAAGGAATCTGAGAGGGAGTGCGCGGGAGGCAAACCCAAACCGACAAGCATTGCGGTGACCACAATCATAGCTGGGGTTGTGGAAGGTGCATCATGGCATGTGAAAGACCGCTTACTACCCCTTTATCACTACTATTTCTGACCCCTCTTTCTGCACTTTCTCACATTTATTTAGGTGTCTGGATCAATTTGAGTAGAGGTGCTAAGTAATTATTTTAAGGATCCAATGGTGGGTATATCACATAGGGGATAATGGGAATGTATGAGTATATGTGCTTGTACATTTTATGAATATTACTTACCTTGCCTTTCCTGATTTCTCCCACCATTTCCAGTTTGAATTTCCCCACCAGTTCTTCAATATTTTTCAATCAACGGATTGAAAAACTCCGCTTCCAGGTTTGAGGCATGGCTGCTTCTCTCAAGGGTCTCGGCCAACTTTCTCAAAATTAAGTTTCCAGTCGTTATATGTCAAGTTTTAACTGTTTATTTTATCACCTACATGTTTACTGTGGGGTCCAAGTTCATTTTTGTTTCAAAAAAATCGTGCTATGTTGTGACTTTTCATCAACCTTCTTTTATCAGGTTCCTTGAGGCCTCGCCATCCTTCCTGCCGAGGTGTACGATCATCTATATTTGTATTCTCTCGCTATTACCATCAATTCCTATTTTCTCCACTTTTCCCACCACCCCCCATCTATCCCTCCCAACTATACCCTCTGGTTCTTGTCTTTAATTTTTTAAATCACAAAAAAACAACAACCCATTCTCCCTCCATACCCATGAGTACTGATCCTTCCTCTTCTTCCTCTTCTTCTTCTTCTTCTTCTTCTTTCTCCTCCTTCTCCTTCTCCTTCTGCTGGCACACCATGTTTTTTCTATTTGAGCTGACCAACTCTCACCATTACCTTCACGATTTCTTCCTCCAACCTTCCATTCCCAAATCTTACCTAATCTTCAAAATTCCATTAAAAATAATAATTTTCCTTGTATCCTTTCGAACTATACACCACCTGTAACCAGGTATCTCTCAACCACGTACTTTTCATTGAATTATCAGCTTCACTCTGCGTTTACCGATCCAAACTCACCATACACCTCCACAATTTCACTTCAACCTTTCCTTTTCTGAATCTTATGCAATACTTATTAAAAAAGTAAATACATAAATAATTAAATTCACTTCTAAACATACACCTCCCGTAACCACGTGCATCTGCTGGATCTGTTCTACCCTTGGCATTTAAAATCCAAATCCACCATTCACCTCACGATTTTTTCTTCAACCTTTCCTTTACCTAATCTGATGCAATCTCGATACAATCTTTATCAAAAAATAAAATAAAATAATAATAATAATAATAATAATAATAAAAACGGTCTTAAATAATGCTTTGTCCTCCTCTTTCACACGTGTGGTTCTCATTACTGTATCATAATTCACGACTTTTTCTATTTCAACAGACTGCTCTCAATTCGACCTTTCCTCCATACCTTGTCTAAGAAGTCCAACTGTTGCAATGCTTCTCTCCATTCTCTCAAGTCACCTTCATTGCATTTCACAATTTCATTGTCTTTAGTCACATTTCTGAACTATAAAAAATTAAAACCCCAGTTTGGTATGCACGTTTGCTTTCCATCAATAATCATATTTTTTCCAACTTCAGTGGCAATTCACCCCTCTCAACCCTCCCTATCAAAGCAACCATCACACTCTTCCCCCTCCAAGCTTCCCTCTCACCTTTCTCAAAAACTCCATCCTCACCTTTCTCCCTCAACACTCCCCACTCACCCATCTCCCTCAACACTCCCCACTCACCTTTCTCCCTCCATTCACCCCCTCACTCATCCTTCTCAAAGTTGCCCCCCCACCTCACATTCACAAAGCTGCCTGCTTCCCCTGCCCTCTCTCTTCCATCTCATCACTCCACCTCGTCAAATATTCAACTGCCTTGTGCCCCCTTTATTATTACTCCCCACTGCACCTCAACCTAGCACCAAAGAGCCTTTTCTCCTCCTCATCCACCCACCTGCCCAAGCTCTTCTGCAATCCCCCACACTCTTTCAGCAACTCCCCTTGCCTCCCCACCCCCTCCTCCCTTGTCCTCCCCTACATCCAAAGCCTCCTCCCCTCCCTTTTCATTAACAGTGTGGACCTAAAATATCTGGGGCCTTCGCTCAAACCTGACAGATCTTTCCTTGCAGGTTGCCACTGACAAACCAGACATAATCTGCCCAACAGAAACTTTCCTCCCTCAAGACATCTCTGACTCCCTAGTGTCACTCCATAGTTACTCCCTCCTCCGGTATAAGAGACCTGAACGTCTTCCTGGTGGAGGAATTGCTCTCTTCATTAAAGACTCTATCCCTCACTCTGCATGCACTGCTCTCACTTCCCCACACCCCCAGGAATACCTCTGGCTACATCTTCCCTTCCACTCCCACCTCATGTTATATGTGTGCTGCACCATCCACCAAACAGCGATAACTACATTTACACCTCACTATCAGAAAACATGGACCAACTTCTATCCACTCATCAGAACTCTATCTTCCTAAGTGGTGACTTCAATTGTCATCATGCCAGTTGGCTGGGTGTGGGTACCTCTCTCCCCTACCATGACACTTCAGCAAAGGACTTCTGCAACTCATTGGGACTGACTCAATCAGTCAATTTCCTGACCCTGATCTCAACCAATAGAACTCCATCTCTTCTGGATCTGATTTTGACAAATTCCCCTGAAAATATCCGCTGTTTTTCCTCCGCTCCAATTGGTTCTTCTGACCATGTGCTTGTCAAAGTGGACATCTCTCTGGCTGTCATTGGAGAACAATCTCAGCACCGTCGAGTCTGGCATTTCACTCAGGTTGACTGGAAGGGTCTCCAGCAGCCATAAAACTTCGAGACTGGTCTCCCATCACTACTTTCTCCAACATCACCTCGTCCTGAGAATTCTTCCAAAGAAGCTTGCTCTCTCTCATGCACAGACTTATCCCCTCTCATCATCAGTTGTCCTACCCTTCCTCCCGCTCATGGAACACTGAAGCTTGTGGCAAGGCAGTTGTCCTGAAACAACTTGCCTTTTCCTCATGGAAAGCCAACCCGACTGAGGGTAATCTCAGTTCCATCCATAAAGCTCGGAACAAGTGTGTGTCTACCATCAGGAGAGTCAGAAAACAACATCTTTCTAATCTCAAGTCTGAACTCTCAAACCTCTCTCCCTCCTGCAAATCGTGGTGGCATCGAATTAAATCTGTTTCTGGCGTATGTCCCTCCTCCATCCCTTCCCTTACCTCAAATGGCCCCACTGGTGACACTGCAAATGAATAGGCTGAATACCTCAACTCGGTGTTTGCATCTAAATCTTGTGTCCGAAACCCATCGCTTTCTGCACCAACCTTACTCAGTCACATCCAGCTGTTCCTTGACTCTGTGTCCTTTTCTTCTGGTAAAGTGGAGAGCTTGCTGTCAAACCTCGACTCAGATTCTGCAACCGGTCCAGACGGCATCAGCCCACCTGTCCTAAAAACCAGCTCCTCTGGCCTTGTTCACCCTCTCTCTGTTCTATTTACCTTCTCATTTACTCAAGGTCATCTGCCATCTGCTTGAAAATCAGCAAACATTACTGCCCTGAATAAAAAGGTGCAAAAACAGATCTCTTCAACGACAGACCAATCAGCCTTCTCCCGATCATCAGAAAGGTTATGTAATCCATCATTACTTCTGACATTAAATGCTTCTTCTCCAATGGCTTGATATCCGATCATCAATTGGGTTTCAGACCAGGTCACTCTTCCCTGGACATGCTGCTTCTGCTCTCCCATCAATGGATGGAGGTACTCAATGGCAGACATGAAATCAGAGCCATATCCCGAGACATATTGTTGTGGGCTGGGATTCGGTGGCGATAAATGACCACTAGGTGGAGCAGTAGAGCCGTCTCCCACCGAAAACCCAGAATTAAAAGGTCGTCACTCCGGAGTCGACGGGCCACTTAAAGGACAGTGATCGCCAATTCTCTGATGGCGTGGTGTAGAGTCAATAGCCAAGTTTCAATATACCGAAGTACCCACGTCGTCAAATTACCGGGGAAATCACACCCTTGGCTGACTCTGTCCGAACCGAGTCACAGTTATCGACTCGGATCCGTGTGTAACCGAGCGGAGTTACCAGAGCCGCGCCGGTCCCAATGACAACTTACGGCACCAACGGCCTTACTATTTCTCAATACGCACCGTGCTGGGTCAATGACAGAAAGCACAGAAAATGAGCTGGAACATTTAACGTGGTGGGTTATTTTTAAACAATAATCGGGGAGGGGAACACACAAAGAGCAGAGTTATCCGAATAAAAGAAAGCAAACAATGTACAATGAAAAACACTTAATCAATCCTACTTAAAGATGGGACCCACGGACACACACACACACACACACACACACACACACACACACACACACACACACACACACACACACACACACACACACACACACACACACACACACACACACACACACACACACACACACACACACACACACACACACAAAAATAAATGACCCTCAATGGTCTATTTCCGGCCCTTCGGCTCGAGAGGGAAGGTGAGCTGAAGGCAGGGCCTATTCTTGCACCTGTCTGCCTCGTGCGGTAGGAGGACTCGAACCTGCCGCCAACAAAGCAGCATCAAGCACCAGGGACCAGGAACGACGCCATGGATGCCAGCCAGCATGGGAACGGACCAGACGTGACGCCAGTAGGCAAGACGAGACTTTCTCTCTTTCTCGACAATGGGGCGAACCTTCTCTTCTCCTCTTTCTCGACGACGGGGCCAACCTTCCATTCTCGACGGCTCGCCACCTACTCTTTATCCTTCCCCTCCCCCACGGGTCGAAGGAAAATGCTCTGAGGTACTCGCCTCCGGATTGGACGAGGGACGAACATCCCATCTGGCTGGGCGGGGTCGCCCCAGAGGTGGTCAGCCTCCTGATTGGACGAGGCTTCTCGGGGGATGTGTCGAGGCATCTCAGAGGCCCGCCCCCCAAAGATACTCTGGAGTAGCTTTCGGCATGCTGGCCTCCCATTGGCTGGGGCGCACGTGCGATGCTCGCCCTTCGCTCATTGGCTGGAGGAAACGTCCCATGCCCTTCCTCGGAGTGGAGCCTCGATCTGAGGCGATGGAGGCTCCGCCCACGCATTCAGCCAAAAACACTTGAGCAATGGCGACCGGGTCGAGTGTTGGACGGTGCCGTTGTTGTTGTTGTTGTTGTTGTTGTTGTTGTTGTTGTTGTTGTTGTTGTTGTTGTTATTGTTATTGTTGTATATGTATAAAACCTGACTATAAAATAACTCGCAACGCACACACGAAATTCCCATTAGACATAGGAGATGGATTCAAACTATAAACACATACTTATTGAAATAACTAAGCTGTGGGGGCTGTTGTCTGTCTGTGTGAAAATGGCTTCCAGATTCGTAACAATATTGTGTGCTTTTGACACGGTCTGGCCCCCTGCCCTGCTCACCAAACTCTCTTCATATGGTATTGAAGGCGATCTCCACTCATGGCTCACAGACTTCCTCTCCTGTCGCAGCCAATATGTGGCTCTAAATAGAGTTCTCTCAGCCCCTCTTCCTGTCCAGGCTGAAGTTCTGCAAGGCAGTGTTCTGGGCCCTGTTCTTTTTCTGGTTTTCTTCAATGATCTCTCAGACTCAATGTAAAATCCACTTTATCTCTTTGCTGATAACTCCACCCTCTGCCGTACCATCAGTCATCCCTCAGACCGGCGAGCAGTGGCTTCTTCGCTCTTTGCAGATCTGGATAAAATCTCAAGCTGGTCCATCACTTGGAACATTTGTTTCAATCCTGACAAATTTCACACTCTCACTATGTCTCTCCGACAGGACTGTTTTGAACCCACCCCCCCCCCCCCTACATCCCCATCTACTTTATCAGCAATCCTCTGGAAGAAGACCTTTCATTCTGTCTCATGCATGTCTCCTCAGAATGAGAAAATCCTCAGCATGTACATATAGTTTGTAGAACTCGAGCAAAGGGAGGTTGTTGTACCTAGCTTTGAGCTCGTCATTGCTTTGCAGATCAATGATTTCGTGTTGTAGGTTGTCAGGCACATCAGCTGGTTCCACATTAAACGGCGTGGCAAATATGTTCAGTTCCCTTTGTTTACTTTTCATGTCCTGGAACCTCTCTCCAAATGCCTGGAGGAGTTTTGCACACTCAGCAGCATATTCAGATGTCACAGCAGGCTTTTGTTCTTGCAGAGTGGGAAAGTGGACAGTGTTTCCCCTTTCCAGTTGCACTTGCCACAGCTTTAGTTTAGCTTCAAATGATTTCACATTTGATTGCAGAGAGCTGAGAAGCTGGTTGGGACCTTGGAGCTTGACGTTCAACTCTGACAGGTACTTGGTAATGTCCACCATGAAGCCCAAATCACACAGCCACTTGCTATCACTGAGTTCCATGACAGGTTTCCCCTTCATCTCCATGAACTGTCTTCTTCTCACAGTGAGTAAAACCGTGTGAGCATATTTCCGCGACTCAGCCACCGCACATCACAGTGGTAAACCAGATCTCCGTACTCTGACTCTAGTTCACTCAGTAGCTCCTTGAACTGGCGGCTGTTCAGCCCTCTGCTTTTGATGACGTTTATGGTGGAAACGACAGTTGTCATCACATTTTTGATCTTCAGGGACTGTGCACACAGATTCTCTTGGTGTATGATACAGTGGCATACAACAAACTCACTTGGATCGAGACTAAGACGATCGAGACAGTTCGAATTTGTTCATAGCCAAAACAACTTGCTCAAACAAATCCTCACCTTTGGTGGTGCCATGCATGGATTGCAAAGACAACAACTCCTCGCTCGAATCAAACTCAGCTGTAATCCCCCGCAGAAAAATGGCTAGTTGGGCGGTGTTTGTTATGTCCGTTGTCTCATCGCAGGCCAGAGAGAAAAACTGGAAATCTCTTGCGGTGTCCTTTAGTGTTTTCTCAATATCTTGTGCCATTTCAGTAATCCGATCTGAGACAGTTCTTCGAGACAAACTGACACTTTGGAACAATTTTACTTTGTCTGGTACGAACAGCTCCGCAGCGGCAACAAGGCACTCCTTCACAAATTCTCCTTCTGAATGCGGCATCGGCTTCTTAGCGATTAGCTCACTCACCACAAAACTAGCATGCGTAGTGTTGTCTCGGTCAGATTGTGGTCTTATGAAGACTGCTTGTTGAGCGCCAAAACTCCGCCGAAGAGTGTTAACTTTATCCAAGTGCATTTGTCCTTTCAACTCGTCCAGTTTAGCATGTTTCGAGCTGTAATGACGCTCGAGGTTGGACTTATTCATCACCAAGAGCGCTTCCCGATAAACTAGGTATACTGGCTTGCCTTTTACTTCCACAAAGAAATATTCGTTTTCCCATTTTTCTTGGAAAGTGTGACATTCCGCATCTACCTTTCTTTTCTTGTTAGTCGCCATGTTTGCATATACTGAATGAAATGATGACATGAGATTACGCGATCACACATTACGTTACGCACGTGCTGCATTCACTAACCCTGAACGTGAAACAGACAGATGACAGCTGTCCGTTTAATTTACTTTTTTCGCCGTCTGGAGGTTTTTTTGGGGTTGTATTTCTGAGGTTGCTTTTGTTTATTTTTAGCGAACGAAGTTACCTTCATACTTAACACGCGCACATGAGAGAATAGGAAACAACAACAACAAAACAACAACAACAACAACAACAACAACAACACAATACCCATGACGATTTGGAATATGTGTCGTTGGCTATGACCCTTTTGCTTCCAGTTGTTTTTAAACGCTGTGCGGTGTATAAACACGATTGGGTTTTATTTCTATCTTGTGAATATTACTTAATGCATGCACATGAGTGAATTGGAAAAAACAACAACAACAACAACAACACAATACCATGGCAATTTGGAATCCGTGTAGTTGGCTATGACCCTTTTGCTTCCGTTTTTTTTTTGCTTCTGGTTATTTTTTGTTTCCGGTTTTTTTCATGGGGAATGATGAATGCCGGGAGATAAAGGCATCGTCGGAGACATGAAAGACCCAAATAATATCAGATATAGTGTATATTTCCTCCACTGATTTTAATGAAGATATCTCCTGCATCATCAAAAAATATTTTTTTATCGTGATTTACATTATTTGATCGCTGATCCCGAATCCAGGCCGAAGTAACCGGAAATTGCGTATACAGTTGTGAACAAGTTATAGGTAAAATCAGAAGCGAATGTAAGAAGAATACTACGTTCGCTTCTGGTATTTATTTTTTAAGATGAGATCCTGTTCTAGGTGGTGTAGTTGTCGTTGTGAAGGTAATGTTGAGGAATTTTTTTTTTCAGATGAGATCCTGTTTTAGGCGGTGTAGTTGTTGTTGTGAAGGTAATGTTAAGGTAATATTTATTTTTTCATAGCAAAAAAGACTTTAATTTGATATATTTAAGAAGCGAATGTAAGAAGAATTCTATGTTCACTTCTCAGCTTTGCCCATTCCATATTATGAATTGCCTCGCGGGCCGGATCAAACGGTCTCGCGAGCCATATACGGCCCGGAGTCCAGAGGTTCCCCACCCCTGCTATACAGTACTATATCGTTTGTTTTTTTTCTCACTGGTGAAGAAACACTTTTAAAATTAAATAACTCGTATCCAGATTCGGATTCGGATCTTCACCAAAATTGAATCAATTGGTCTTTGCTACATAACCAACATGTCCAGCAAGTTTCGTCCGAATCCGTACGCAACTTTGTGAGACATTATGTTATATATTGTTTTTGCCTTATCTCTCAATGGTGAAGAATCACTTAAAAAAATTATCATGCCCGGATCTGGATCGAAATCTTCACCAAAATTGAATCATTTCTTGCTGATCACCCACCCAACATGTCCACCAAATTTTGTGCGAATCCGTCCACAACTTTTTGAGATATTGTGCTATATTTCGTTTTTGGCAATATCAATGGTGAAGAATCACTTAAAAATTTGAGTAGTCGGATCCGGATCCGAATCTTCACCAAAATGTAAACAATTTGGCCTCGTCACACACCAAACCTGTCCAGCAAATTTCATCCAAGTCAGAAAGCATGTATGTGTATATATATATATATATATATATATATATATATATATATATATATATATATATATATATATATATTGTTGTGGTTGACGAAATTCGCAAACCACCATCCAGGTCCCTTAGGTGAGATATATCTGTAAGTATATGTGTAGTTAGGCCCAAACCCGTTGTTTCGAGGGAATAAATGTCATTCAGTCGGGCTGCGACTCTTCAGGATAGCCGTTTTTCTTTTACTATCTTTATTTTGGACCAGCCGCCATTACTACCACCACCAACCACGTCTCAACAGCGATCACACAACAACCACCAACCACAACGCCGCTTCACAACAACAGCCACGACCTTTACAGTCACAACTCGCCACCATCGCATCACCACCATTCTTGCGCCACTTGTGGGCACCGATACTGGACTCGTGCAGGGCGCGCACCGAGCAGCGTGTTCAGAAACATCACAGACTTTCCAAAGAAAACGGATCAAAAACGACTCAGGCCCACTTCTGTTCCGTCCTATCGGTGAGCGTGGGGCGATTTGGCCCCGCCTCCAGGGCGTTGGAGTGTGGTCGCTATATGCAAATTCATGGATCAAAAAGCATTCACGCCCACTTTTCCTCGGTCCAATGGGGAGCCAGTTAGAGGTGAAGGGTTGGAGGTAAAGGGTCAAAGGTGAAAGAGCGAAGCCACGGGGCATATA